>NW_005842504.1:84882-119480 GCF_000455745.1 Alligator sinensis
CTCAGCAGGCGCTGCTGCAGCGGCAAGAGGTGCGGACCTGTTGCTCAGCTCCGGCGGGGCAGGGGCCTTGGTGCAGCGGGCCTTAGGGCCCCTGACCACCGTGGTCCGTGCCCCTGGCTGGACAGAGCGGGAGGTCCCGGAGTCCTCCCTTGGCCTGGAGGGAGACTGTGGTCTACCCTCCGCCTCCCGGGGGAGAAGGGCCTGGCAGTAGGAGGCCATCTCCTGCTCGCAGTCCCTGATGGCACGCAGTCTCTGCACTGTGGCCTGGAGCTCCTCCAGCTGGTGCACCAGAGACCCCACAAGGGAGCAGACCCCACAAGGCGAGGTCGCCATGCTCCCAGGCCCCAGAGCCGGGAAAAGGGACTGGCCCCGGGACGCCCACTTGTTACAGTCACATGTTTTGGAGGCTGAGACTGAGCCAGGTCATGAAGACAACAGCATTCAGTAGCTCCTAGAAAGCACAGTGAAGAATCTTTCTCCCTTCTACCCTTTCCTGGGGCCACTGGAAAATCCCCCCAGACCACAGTGTGGACAGTATTAAGCAGAGTCCTTTGACTGTCTATCCCAGGTGTGTGCAAGTCTAATACTGAGGGCCAGTTGCAAAGTCTGCTTTCCAATGGAGAGCTGCCATCTACTCTGATCAAGTGAAAGCCCGCAGTGCATTTGCAAGCGGGAATCCAGGCTGTATATGCAGATGCATGCAATGTTTATGAATGGAGTGTGCGGTACCGTGCGGTGAGGACGGGGGGTGGGATTTGTTTTGCTCTTAAATTCTTTTTTATTTTAAATAAAGAATTATAGCAGGATACTGGAATTGTCCTGGTGGGCATATGTAGCCTGGCTGCGTTAAGTGTTTCAGATGCTTATAAATATGTGGTCCCTGCTTCATGAAACTTTTGGTATAAGAGCTGTTTTTAGTCACTAGCATCTGAATTTATTCCAGTGACTAAACCACAAGGCATCTTTCTCCTGGGCCATACACTGACATACACAATAATGAGAACATTTTAATATAATGTCTTTGATTGAGCTAATCCCACCCCCTCCCCCTTTTGAGCTTTGTTCCATGCATTCAGTGTTTTTAACATGCTCATTTAATTTCTTGAGACCCTCCCCTTTTTGCTGTCTTCCCCCTGCTTCATGACCACTGCTCTAGAAGATGCACGTGGACAAATGAGCTCCTGGTTTGGTCTCACGCCATTCCTACTTCTAGGGAGACTGAGTGCTGAGGTGCTGCCCCTGTGAGCTACTGGAAACAGGTGGAAACCGTGAGAGTCGCAAGCAAAACATTGGACCCAGCGTTGGTCGCTGTTTAATGCTTGCAATTCTGTACTTCCCAAATGATGAGAGTGGAAATGGTTTCCCACCTGCTGGCTAACGCCACCGAACTCAAAAGGAAAGACGAGGCTTGGAGGTTTTGAAGACCCGGGTAGACAAAGCCTTGGCTGGGATGATGGAGTTGGGGCTGGTCCTGCTCGGAGCAGGGGGTTGGACTGGATGTGACCTCCTGAGGTCCCTTGCACCCCTCGTTTTCTGTGATTCAGTGGAGAGCCAGCGTTTCAGTTCCCTGCCCGGTGTAGAGGAGGTGTGGTGGTAAATCACAACCAGGGTTGAGCTGTTTGCATTTCCCGTATTCGATGTCTGTGTAGGGCCCTGCCCAACCTCTGGCACTAGCTAGAGATGCCATAAGGCTGCTCTAATTCACACTCTGTTCCATATGTCCCCTGGGAAGCGGAAAAAACCTAAAATAAACTGCTGTCTTTCCACGTTACTAATCTGTTTCCTGTACTTAGGACTGAAAGCACGGTGGGTGCAGGATGCTTACGTCAGCCCCGCACCAGCTAGGGAAGCTTCCCGCAGGTTTGCTGGGGGTAGGAGGTGCAGGAGAAGGGGGACCTGTGGCAGTTTCCACCCCTTTTACAGTAGCAAAACTGATAATTGGACCTTACTAGCATAGTCTGTGATTTGTCCAGGATCGATGATGACATTTGTGACACGTCAGCAACTTTAAGGGGGCTGTTCATCTGGAAAAACAAGTGCAAAACCTCCAGAAAATTGGCTTTCAATGCATCACTTTGCACCAGAGGGAAAAAGAAATCCTGCCACTTGGGCATCTTACTCTGTCTGGCTCAGGCATCAACTTCAGGTCTGGGAGCTAAAAGAGTTATTTCATACTCTGAGATAAAATTAGATTTCTATAACCAATGACTCAATGAGAGAGGCTGGAATCCTTCTGATTTAAGCAATTTATTTAAACAAAAATTCAAATGCTTTCAGGAGGATTTTGTTGACTTTCTGACTAAGCAATTAATTGAGGAAAAAAATCAGATTTTTCCTTTTACCTAAGAACATAAAGTGGTCATTTGGGCTTATACGCATGCTCCGAAAGCTGCTGTAATTAAAACGCCCAGAGCATCTCGTGTATCCGTGTCCCTGCGCTTCAAAACGGTGGTGGGGGTGCTTTAACTCAAGCTCACCGAATGAGCTTTAATTAAAGCTCCTCCACCGCCGTTCTGAAGTATGGGGACGCTGATACACGAGACGCTGGAGCGCTGTAATTACCACGCTCCAGCAGACTTAATTGACCGAGTGTGCTCGGACGCACCTCGCTGCTCGTGTACAGGCAGCGCCGTACCTAGACTCCTGTGGCCCGGGGCAAACTCGTAGTATCGGGCTCCTGCTTTGCCAGAGATAATGATAATAATAATTGGACACCTGGGGAAAAAAATACCATTTTGGGGCTCCCTTTCTGTCTGCCCAGTTCACCCATGCCCTGTGTATAGGCGCCTAAGTCTGTGGTCACTGATGCTTGCAAGGGCATCTCCTTCAGCGTGACGGCCAGCCTGACTGCAGGGCTTAGCAAACAGCCTTTGGTGTTGCTCTGTGCATATTTGCTCACCAAAATACTAATGCAGAGAGCGCCCAGCGGGGCGTGCTGCCCCATCACCAGTGCGCCGTCAAGCACGGCGCCTGCCTGCTCCCGAGGTCCTGTCACCGAGACCCTAGAGCAGCTTCTGGATGGCGTTATGCATGAACATCGTGGCACCCCCTTAGCTGAGCAGATCAGTCGGCCGCAGCCCTGAGATAAAGGTGGTGATCCCCGTGTGACAGGTTCTAAGCTCTGTGGGTAAAATCCCTGCGCGAGTCCATGAAAATGTGATCTTAAGTGTCCCCTGCATCTTCCAAGGCTTGTTTCTGAGAAAGCAGCAGGCTCAGGATTGTGTTACTAAGCAACCCCGACTTGTAAATAACTTCTTGGTGCAAAGGCATTTGTAATAATCTGAGGAGAGAAATGGAAATCCTGTCTTTTGCAATTCCCAGGCCTGTACAAATGCTTGTGGGGTAGACCAGACTAGACTAGATTTGCTTTTACTAGACTGTGCAAAAATCCATGTAGGAAAGGAGATAGAAACGCATCATTTTAGAGCTGCTGACACGTCTTTGGATGGTTTGCAAGAAGTTCACGTTGGGTAAAAGACCGACCACCAGTTTCTTTGCATTTTTATCATTTGGTTATTAAAATCATCATGAAATCGTTCTAATCTCAAGGACCACTGTCTTGTTCTTGCCTAAGAGATCACTTTTTTTTTTTTTATAGGATCCGAGTCATAGTTTTCTGAGTTGATGGAAAAAGTCTTCTTGACGTCTCTGGATATTGGATCAGGCCTAAGAGATGTTATTACATCATAGGATTGATTAAAGTAGCCTACACTTTGGGAGGGCTTTAAATCCTCCCACTTAAGGCATGCGTCAGAGCTGGACACAGGAGTGGGCAAACCGGGCGGCTGCCCAGCCAAAAAGGGGGCTTGAAAATGGTGAAGATGATGATTATTACTATCATTGTCTCTGGTGAAGGGGGACCTGATACTAAAAGTTCGCCTGGGGCCGCCAGGAGTCTAGGTACGGTGCTGGCATGAGTCCTAGCTGACTGGATTAGGGGAAAAAAACTTCCACCAAAGCAGCTTATTCAGTAATTGCCTACTCTGGGTTTCGTCTTTATCCTGGAGTATCTGATCTGATATAGGACACAGTTGGCAATGAGAGAGGTTATTAGGAAACGTATTAAAGAAGTTATTTTCTGGCCTCTTCTGCCTGGTTGAACTCATGTTTTGATCCAGGGTATTTATTTGCAAGGAGCAGTTCACCAGCATCACGTGGCTCCAGCTATTCTGAACAGATCTGGATGTCAAAGAAGGAGCTAGGAACCGCGTCCAAACTCCTGGGAGCATATGGACCGGGAGTGGAAACACTGAGCCTGGTTCTCTTGTTTCCTTGTATTGGGTGTCCGCACTTACACTGGGGCAAAGGGAATCCCAAACTCTCTTGTTCTGCTATGCGTTTCCTTTGCACAAGGTGGAGAGCAGCCCCTTGTAAGACCAACCATTTCCACTTCGAATCCCAGCACTCCTGCTTCTCATCCCATCTGGACATAGAAATGAGCAGATTTCCTTGCTCGGATGTTTCTGGCGGTGGCCTGAATCTGAACTGAAGGAGTAAAACATCTTTGTTTTCTGAATGCGGTGGGACTTCGGGACCTTGAGCCTGATACCTCAGGACACGAAGGTCACTTTATGCAGTGCAGAGTAACATACATCTGCATTGAGGTCCTTATACCCTGCCAAAGGGTGTAAAGGGGCGTTGGTGTAAATGAGTCGGGCCCCTTGCATGTTTTTCTTTGACAGGTTCCCTTCTTGCTTTGTGGTGGTGTTAATCAGTGCACTGTCTTTAGCTGAGAACTCGGGGAAGGTTTATGTAAACTCATGTACAATTTGACCCTGGACAGTTTTTATATTGCTTTTTCAGTTGATAAGAGATGATTGATTGGGGTGTCCGTGCCATTTATCCAGGGACTGTTAACGGGTCTTTCTTCCAGAGGCTGTTCATTGTAGTTTAAAGACTATGAAAGGAACTTGATCAAGGAAAAGATCTAATACTAAGGGAGGGAGAGAATGAATTACACAATGAAAAATAGCTTCTCCTCCCCCCACCTGCTTTAAGCCTAATTATGGGTATTAATTTGCAGGGCGATGAAAAATGAGGCCTTGTAAAGCTTTACTTTCATGTGATTCTGCGATGCCCCAGGGATATTTTTTCTTCACTCTTTTATCATTACAGCTAAGATCATTTCATATTTCAGTCTAATAACTGCAGCTTAAGTCATGTGTATAATGTTCAGTAATAGCAACTTATGTAAAGCACAAGGAGCATTCACAGTGAGATGAACATATACCGCTGCACATGGCCTGCAAAAAAGCATAGCAAAACAAGCTGCTTCGGGGAAGAGACGTCATACAGTAAAATTTCCCTTCCAAGGGGGACTGAAAAGCCCTATACTATTCCTGTGGCGAGAGAAGTGGACCAAAAGGAAGGCGTATGTTTGTAATACAGGAAATCTTTCTGGGACTGCCGCACAGAAGGGCTTCTAGTCAGATGTCACGTGCTTGGAGGATTTCTACAGGACTGTTAATGACCTACTAGGTTGCTGTGAGATCATTGTGGAGCCAGGCACAGCCTCGTTGCACGCTATGTTGGCGATGGGTCTGTAGTTATTTAGTTGGTTCCTGTGCTTCCCTCTACAAAAAGGCAGATCCGGGCCGCTCACAATAACAAAGCCGTAAAAACAGATAAAATAATAAAACAATTCCCCAAAGAATGCCCAAAGCTTATCGCCACTTGGTAAAAGCCTGCTGAAATAAAATGGTTTTATGCCCATCCAACGGTTTTATGCTGCTTCCAAAAGATGGCCTGGCCTGGACTCTGGTGGGCCTCAAGGAGGAGGGAGTCCCAGAGATAAGGAGCAAGAGCTGAGAAGGGCATCCCTTGTACTGGCCAAGTCAACTTGGCCAACAGATGGGACTTGCAGGACTGACCCAAGGAGTCATGCTAGAACATAAGGGAGGAGGCAGTCCTGTAGGCATATAGGACCCAGGCCACGCAGGGCTTTAAGTCAAGCCCAGCACCTTGAATTGTGCCTAAAAAGCTGTAGGAAGTCAATGCAGACTCTCTGGCACGCTTGAGTCAAGTGCTCCTGGTGGGTGACACCCCCGTCCCATCGCTAGCATTAGCTTCTGGACGGTGCTCAAGGGCAGCTCCAAATAAAGTACATTAAAGGGCTTGCAGCAGTGTGGCCTTGAGGCTACAAAAGCAGGCATGATGGTGGCCACATCTGAATCTGGAAAGGCTGCAGCCTTCACACCAGGTGCAGTTGGCGAAAGACGATTGTGGTCGGCTTTCGTTACGGTTTCCTCGCAGGTCCTGTAATGCACATCGAGCAGGGAAGAGCCCCGCTGGGAGAACGGAAGGGGCAACATTAGCTTTGCAGGGCAAAGGGCTAGGAAGAAGTCAGGCTGCCTGGCATTTATCTAGAGGGGAATGGCTTCGGCTACGTTCACAGGAAAGGGTCTGACCCTGGGGTTTTCTCAGGGCAGCAGTTCAGAAGCCATTTGTTTCTGAGAAGGTTTGGAAGAAGGATCTCAAATTGAAGCCCCAGATTGAAATAAAGAGTCAGCAGCATTGAATTCTGCAGGAAGCGCAGCCTAGCCTTCCCCACAAATCCTGGCCTGGCATGCAGCTTCCTGTCCTCACCATCAGGCCCTACCAGGCGGGTGCATCTTTGCCCTCCGGTGAGGCCCTGAGAGGCAGTCAATACTTTCCTAACCACTTGTGATGAAAGAATAACTCACTGTGAAAATCCAATTGAATCCTATAGCTTCTGCTAAATTTCTATTAGCATATAATGAAACCCTCAAGTTATTAACAAATGATAATGGCGGTGTTTGCTAGCACAGAGTAATGGAAATAGGATTAGCTTAATAAGCTTAAAACACCACTAAACATATTCACGGAGCAAGCTCGGATCCCTCTTTACTGGGGAGCATGCGTTTTACACGCCTCCTCCTACGAGACAACAAATGCTAGGTATGCAGAGTCAACAGAGACCTGAATAGTCAACCAATGTAGCGCGGCATCCTGGTGGGTCCTTTCCAGGCAAGCGCATGAACAAGGGGAGCTAAGGCGATGCACTGGATAGGATGCTGTAGGTTAACTCATCAAAAGGTGGGAGTGAGTCCATGGGTGTAATGAGTTCAGAAGAGTTTGCTTTAACTTCAAGGAGGCAGCGAACTTTTTTACCTCTCATCTTCCCATACACTTCTGTTAACTGCTTTTCCACATCTATATGTTACACTAACTTCGTTTTAGAGCTAGATTTACAATGACATTTAGATGCTTGAAGATCCAGATAGGTTTTGAGTGTAGGTTACAAACTAAGGCATTATGGGAAGGAAGTGCTACACCAAGGGAGAAGCTGGGAGCATGCTGGACCAGGTCAAGGTTCAGGAAGGAAAGCATGGAGAAAAAAACTGAAGGCAACTGGTAGGCGTGCGTCAGCAGAAACTGTATCTCAGTGCCTGTCTACAGAAGTAATAGAAGAGAAAAGACCGTCCTTCTTTATGTGGGTTCATCTTGTGGGTCAGTGGTAAACAGAGCCATAAAAAGGTATTGATTTTTCACTTTACAAGTTTGCAAAGGTGAAGATGTGGTTTGTTTACAAATTTTGCTTATGAAGAGATTTTTTCTTTTGCCCAGCTTTAGTGGAGACAGCAATATAATATACTTGCCAGTACCTAAAATGTGTGCCAAGTGCCAGAACCGATGGAATTACAAAGGAGCTCATAGCGGTACCACAGGTGACCGTGGATGGCAGATGAATCCAGGTCAAAGAGACTCTTGGTTTGCGCACAGTTGTTCCTATCCTGGCACCCATCATCATGGTGTCCAGGTACCTATATCCTTCCCTGATAAAATCGTAGAAATTTAGGGTTGGAAGGGACCTCAGGAGGTCACATCTAGTGCAACCCCTGCTCCAAGCAGGACCAGCCCCAACTGCATCATCCCAGACATGGCTTTGTCTACCTGGGTGTTAAAGGATGGAGTTTCCACCTCTCTGGGTAACCTCTTCCAGTGCTTCACCACCCTCCTCGTGAGAAAGTTATTCCTGATATCCAGCCTCAACTCCCCTTGCTGCAGCTTGAGCCCATTGCTCCTTGTCCTGTCGTCTGCCCCCACTGAGAACAGTCCAGCTCCAGCCTCTTTGCAGCCCCCCTGCAGGGAGCTGAAGGCTGCTTGTTATTCAATCCCCCTCCGTCTTCATTTAAACTTTAAACTTCTTCATCACAAGGGCACATTATTGGCTCCTCTTTACCTTATTGTTCACTGTAACCCCCAGGCCCTATTCTGCAGAGCTGCTGCTTAGCCAGTTGGTCCCCAACCTGTAGTGATGCAAAGGGTTGTTTGGACTTTGCAGTTCTCCTTATTGAACCTCGGGAGATTTCTTTTCGGTCCAATTCCCCAATTTCAGGTATCTCTGAATCCTAGCCCTACCCTCCAGCATATCTACTACTCCCCTCTGCTTGGCGTCCTCTGCAAACTTGCTGAGGGTGCACTACATCCCACCTGCTAGGTTGGTGATGATCGTATTGAACAAAACTGACCCCTGGGGCACTCCACTTGATACTGGCTGCCAACTAGACATCGAGCCATTGATTACTGCTATTCGAGCCTGATCATCCAGCCAATTTTCTATCCACCTTACAGTCCATTCATCCAAGCCATACATCCCTAGCTTGCTTGCAAAATGTTGTGAGATACTATCAAAAGCCTTGCTAAAGTCAAGGTAGATCATGTCCACTGCTCTCCCTGCATCCACAGAGCCAGTCGTCATATCACAGAAGGCAATCAGGTTGGTCAGGCATGACTTGCCCCTGGTGAATCCATGCTGACCAGTCCTAATCGCCTTCTTCTCTAAGTGCTGAGAAGTGGATTCCTTGAGGACCTGCTCCATGATTTTTTTTTTAATTTTTATTTTTTTGCAGGGACTGAGGTGAGGCTGACTGGTCTGTAGTTCCCTGGATCCTCCTCCTTCCATTTCTTAAAGATGGGCACTATATTTGCCTTTTTCCAACCATCCGGGACCTCTCCCAATCACCACGAGTTTTCGAAGATAATGGCCAGTGGCGCTGCAGTCACATCAGCCAACTCCCTCAGCACCATCGAGTGCATCCCATATAGCCCCAGGGACTTGTACACATCCAACTTTTCTAAATAGCCCCTAACCTGTTCTTTGGCCGCTGTTGGCTGCTCACCTCCTCCCCAAACTGTGCTGCAGATGCAGTAGTCTGGGAGCCGACCTTGATTGTGAAAACAGAGGTAACGGCATTTAGTACGTCAGCCTTTGCCATATCATCTGTCAGTGGGTTGCCTCCCCCATTCAGTAAGGCACCCGCGCTCGCCCTGATCTTCTTCTTGTTGCTGACATACATGAAGGGTGGCAAGAAGGGTTTCTACAAGTCTCTTGCTAGCTGTAACTCCAGTTGGGCTTTGCCCCTCCTGATTTCATCCCTGCATACCCATGCGATACTCTTATACTCCTCCCTAGTTGTTTGCCCAAGTTTCCACTTGTAAGCTTCCTTTTTGTGTTTTAGCTCTCAGAAGAGTCCCCTGCTAAGCCAAGCTGGTCTTCTGCCGTACTTGCTAATCTTCCTGCATATAGGAATGGTTCGTTCCTGTGCCTTAGGAAGGATTCTTTAAAATACAACCAGCTCTCCTAGACTCCTTTCCTCCCAAGGGATCCTGCCCGCCGGTTCCCTGAGGGAGTCCAAGTCTGCTTTTCTGAAGTCCTTATGCTGCTGCTCTCCTTCCTTCCCAGCCTCAGGATCCTGAACTCAATCGTCTCGTGGTCGCTGCTGCCCAAGTTGCCATCCACTACTACGTTCCCCACCAGTTCTTCCCTTTTTGTGAGCAGCAAGTCAAGAAAAGCCCAGTCCCTAGTTGGCCTCTCCAACATTTGCACTAGGGAGTTGCCCCCAACAGTTTATACCCATCCATGACAGTGCTCCAGTCCTGCGAGTTATCCCACCAAGTCTCTGTTATGACCGCGAGGGCTTCCCATTCTTCCTGCTCCTTTCCCATGCTCCATGCGTTCGTGTACAGGCACCTGAGCTGACTGCCCTACTTTCTCAGGAAGAAGGAGAAGGCCTCCCCTGTTGCCACCTCCTACTTGTGCTTTTCCCCGGATCACCTGCTTCCCCACTTACTCCAGGGCTTTGGTCTCCATCCCCCGGTGAACCTAGCTGAATGCCCTTGTCACTAGATTAGTGAGCCTGTTTCCAAAGTTGCTTCTCCCCTCCTTCATGGCTGCCAGGAGGTCACTCGGCTATTTTAGCAAATTGGTTTCAGATGATATAACTTTAAAGTACGTTCCCTTCTTCTATTATTACAGTTAGCTAACTAATCTGAAGTTGTGGTTTTAAAAACCCAACAAAACGCTTGTCGTAACCCATGAAACAATTGGCACGTTTCGACTCGCCAGTCCTTTTCAGAGCTTACACGGAGAGAATCAAGGGCATGACATGTTTGCAAGCTCATATCTCATCAGAATGGAAGTGAGCCCATCATACACACGAGCTCACTCATTCTTCTTGCTCTGTCTGCAACGCATGCAAAATTATAGATATAGCTTTGCAGCCTCCAAGAGTGCCTAAAGAAAATTGCCACAGCAAGGAAAAGGCCCTTTTAACAAATGATCCAGATTCGCTCCATCTCCCCCCACCCCCCACCAAAATCTAACCTTGCTAATGAGCCCATAAAACAGGAGAAGAGTGTATTTATAGAGATGGAGCAGTGTGTGGAGCTGAGTAAGAAGGTGTTTGGAATAACACTGCTGAGAAAATCAATGTTGTAAGAGGAACCCGGCATCTAGAGCAATGCTGGCAGAATGAACAAAGTTTTAAGTTACAGATTGTAAGGAGCTCTGGGGCGGCGAGGGACACAGAAAACAGCAAACCGCTCTGGCTCGGCAAACTTTGGGTAGTTTGGAGCGCTCTTAAATCAGGCTGCTGCACAGTTGCGTCGTGCCATGGTTCATGCTGCGGGACAGTACCGTGCGGTAGTAACGAGCTACTGGACCGTTAGCGTCTTGTGTAGACGTGCCCACTGGTAACAACATATTGGCATTAGAGGCACCTTGAGCCAGAAGTGTGCATGCTCAGAATAATCTACCTGCTGCACTTAGTAGTGTTGGAGGGGCGATGGCCCTTCTGTACCGGCGTGAATCTCGCCCAGGAGGGGAGCCCAGTGCAGACGTTTCCGCCTAAGGGGACTGCTCAATTTAAAACTTTGTCTTTTGACCTACTGCCAGAGCTCTTAGAAGAAGAAATCCAGGGTTGATTTTTGATCAGTACGTAAAACATGAAGAGAGAGCCCTTCAGTTTGCATAAACTGATGTATGTCCATTGAAGTCAGTAAGGGTTTGTACAGAAGTGCTCCGTGCATGTTTTACACGACTGTAATTTTGAACCCTTTTTATACCACTATAAAGCGACAGCACTCTTGAACACGACAGAAGTGCGGTGTTTGGTTGGTGGTGGGGAAGCGGGCAGGGCTCTGAGCCTCCCTGCATTTTCCAGGCCAGGAGGCAGGGGACGTTCTGCAGTCTCCTGGGGCTTCTCCACCGGTCAGACATTGGACTGGGTCAGGTTTACACCCACCGAGGATTTGGCCCATAGACTTTGAGACCGGATCTGTTGTTCCTTGGAATGGAAGCACGTTACTCTCACCTTGCACTGGAAGAAATGGACGGTGGAAGGTGGAAGACACCAGAGAATCGGGTTCTTCTCACTGCTGATTTGCAGAATTTATTCCAGTGGTTCTCGCCCTTTTTGGACTCGAGGCACCCCGCACAAAATGCCAGCTCTTATTTTTCACTCTTCTTCTTCTTCTTCTTTTTTTTCTTCTTTATTCTTTACTACAGAAAAATAATAAAGCAGTTCTTCCGTTGCAAAGAACTTGGATCACAGCAGGTCAGAATGGTTTTGACACGATGGATTCCTATTTGAAAACTCTGGGTTTGTCTTGTGAATTATGTTTGCACACCGCTAACGGTACCGGCACTGTGTGGCACCAAGCACCTGTGAAAGGATCTCAAAGCACCCCAGGGTGCCACGGCACCCTGTTTTGAATCACTGGTTTATTTGCACTGGGTGAAATTCAGTCCTGTCGAGAGAGAGGGGCCAGTTCAAGACCCATGTGTGGTCAACTAACCCTTTCAGAGCCTCTGGCATGGGCTCCTTGGAGCGGGTTGCTTTGCTGGGCAGGGGCTCGTGTTAAGCAGCGCTGATCGTGGAGACTTAACGAAGCTCTGTGGCTCTGAGCAATTCCTGAACAACGCAGCAAGTCTCTGAGACGGCTCTATACACGGCTGCAGATCTCAGCTGAGAAGGGAACCTGTTAGCCTTGGACACTGATATTATTTATTTGACGGAGTTATTAGGCAAGCGTTTTTCTGTTTCCCCCTGTTTTGATATCCAGTATCTTGATGGGTCAGCTCTATGGAAACATCAAAGAAATATTGAAAAGGCCAGCCGTGGGATGCTAGTCTCCGTGATTTATTATAAAACTGGTTTTCAGCCTGTGGTCTGTAGACCTCCGGGGGTCCGCAGACTGTGCGTAAGGGGTCCGCTAAAGATGACTACAATCAATCAAAAGCGTGTGAATACCCACACTTGCATTCAAACTGTTTTAGGGGTCTGCAAATGAAAAAAGTCTGCAAACCACAGCTATAAAAGCTTCAGGATCTCCTTTCCCAAGCTCACCTCATCACTGAGTTGTCAAGAGATAAACACCCATCTCTTTTTTGCATGAAACAGGGAGCAACATCAATTACTGAGCAAATGTTCCTCGACTGCAGAACCTCTCATTTATATGTCAGTCCTGTGCCTGGATTAGATCAGGGCTACAAGGTCACTTCCTTTGATGTTAAAGGGGAAGAAACGTCTACAGGGGAAAAGTAAGTCTGTGCAATAATGAAAAAGTAATGTATTTCTTTTCTTTCCATGACTAACAGAAGAGAAATTGCTTCAACCGCAGCCTCGATTTAACCTGCAAACTACAAATTCAGGAGAAAATGCATTTTTATTAAGAATAGGGCTTTAAAAAAAAAAAATGAAAATCACTTATACAGAACTGAGTTTGCAAATACAGGCCCACTGAGGCTCTCTGGACTTACTGGCCAACAACTGTAGGACAAAAGCCTTAGTTTGCAGCTAGTTAGATAAAAGCAATGGGTCAAATCCAAACCGGTCATAAGTTTTGATAAGATTCACCAAAAACAAAAAATTCAAATGGATGAAAGGGGTGGGGTGGGGAGGGGTGTCGCATTTTCCAGTTGTTTATAGGCAAATTTTTACTTCATTATTACAAAGAATGAAATAACACCAGGGCCCGAGACATGAATATACCTACTCCATGTCAGATGTGAAATACAGTTGCGAGAGTTGACAACGCTGTGATTTTTAGCTGGAGAATGTATGATCTGAATGTAAAATCAATCTGTATCTATTTACAGTTCTTTTCAGAGTTGGCTCGTGCGCTGCCTATATCACCATAATATCCGAGTGCCTTCCAGCCACGCATTAAGTGACAGGGCTCACATCTGTCATGTGCAGTTCCTTTCCTCTCCCATCCTTTCTCCAGGGATGTTGGGTGGCGGGAGAAGGGGATTATGTATGCAGTGAGACCTAGGGCAGAAAGATTCATTACATTTTTCTCCAGCCCTATGTTATTTGATTTCCTCTTTTGGCAGGCTAAATGTCCTAGTGGATAAGGGGAAGGCAGTAGATATACTTCAAATATCTAGTCGAGTTTTTAATAGTGTCCCGCACAACAGTGTTATAAGCAAGCCGGAGAAATGTGGTCTGGATGTAATCACCAGAAGACCTGCAAAAGTGATTGGAAAATTGTTCTTTTAAGACGACATATCAATAGTTCACTCTCAACCTGGCAGCGACTCTCAAATCGGATCTGGCAGGGGTCTGTCCTAGGCTCATTTCTAGTCGGTATTTTTAGATGATGGAATAAAGAGTATGCTTGTAGCATTTGTCCACGAGCAGCCAACACCGGCCACTTGTCGAGTCAGGACGCTGAACTCGATTGACCGTGGGTTCAAAGCAGTTTCTAAAAAAAGGGAGCACAGATTGGAAGAATTTTAAGTGAAACCAGAAATACAGCTCTGAGCCTGCCTAATTTGAAGTGCGAATACTGTGCCTCACAAAGGAGGCAATGAATGCTTTTTGATGTCATGGCTCAGTCCTAACAGATGTGCTGAATAGCAGACAGAATTGCGAGCATTTTCTTACCCAAGTGAATAATTGCCCACATATAATCAGGGTAGTGAAAAATAATGGCCGGTGTTTTTCTCTGGATGGTAAACATCAACCTATCGTCTGAAGAAATGGGCTCAAAACCTTACACAAGTTGCATGGGCCCGTGTTTAAAAGAGAACAGGAAAGCTTTCTCAATAAACAAATTCGACACAAAGCCTGTATCAATTTTTTTACATCTCTGTGTGTGACGACTCGATTTGTATGCACACAGCATCGCTGAGGTTGGAGATTATTCTATTTTTAACATCTTTCGGCTGTGTATTTTTTTTTTTCATAAAGGAGGCAGATAAGCTTCATAAGGTATGGAATATTTTTTAAATATCAATTACAAGCAAACTTCAAGGGAAAATATGTTTTAGATTGGTAGTAAAATATCCCAGGCTGGGCTTTGTTTGCTCAAATGCATCATTCAAAGGGCATTTACAGCTGGTGTCTTCCTCATTAACACCGACACCGTGCATTATCTCGTTACAAAAAAACAGTTCATTGCAAGTGCTCAGCCTGTTTTTACATTGCTGTCTTCATGCGGCCTCTGTTTATATGCCATATTCACCCGAGACCCTGCGGGAGACCAGGCATTTATCTGGACTAAGCCACCAGCCTGGTTCTGCGAGCTGTGGGTCACATTCCCCTGGGGCTAAGGGGCTTGCATCAATTTGATGGACCACTTCAATTCCACTTAAAAACCATAGGGAATTTAAGTGGTGCATACGTCTTGTGCTGGCTCTCTGCGTAGGAATGAATTGCATCTGGAGTGAAGTAGCTGAAGCTGCGCAGGCCAGGTGGGTTAGGTGCCCGTTTGCAACGCTGGTAGAGTTTGACTCCGTTCAAAGTTGGGTAGTTGCTGAATAGGTCCTACCACATATACCACCCCCTGTCCAGTTCTCAGTCTGATGCTTTAGCTGGTGCTAGAGTATTCACAGCAGGGGGCTCTGAAGTCCCAGTTCTGCTACTGAGATCGTCCCTTCATTCAGAGACCTTGGTCTCTCAGCGTGTGTCTAAAAGTGCCACTTTAATGCACATTAAGGGCACGTGTCTACACGTGCATGCCCTTAATGCACATTACAAATGGCAAACTTAGGCTGTTCCCACTGAAATTTGATCCCTGCAAATACAGGGCATTTATACACATACTTTTTTGTCCCGCCGTGCGCCGGAGATTAATTGAGTCTACTCAGCGTGTGAGCTGAGGCGAACTGCTCTGCAGGTTTATAAGCAGTGAAATGCGCGTCGGCGCACAGGAAATGGTGGCGGTGCACTTTTTAAAGCTAAAGCACCTCCAACGTGATTTAGTTTAAAAGCACGCTGCTGCCATTTCCTCAGCGCTGATGCTAATTTTGCTGCTTAGACGACTCAGTGTTGCAACGCCGGGTGCTTTTCAAAGCACCTGACGTTGCAGTGCTTCCACGTGTAAAAATGCCCACAGGGATCAAACTTAGGCGTGAATAGTTAAAGTGCATTAATGCACATGTACACATGTTAAAGCACATTAGCACTGTGTGTGTGTGGACTGACTGGGGACTAACTTTAGTCCGAAGTCAGTCCACACACAGCATTAATGCACTTTAACACCTGCATGTGTAGATGGCTGCCTAGACCCACTTAATACACATTAAGCTAATGTACATTAAATTTGGGTGCATTTAAATGCACATGTAGACATGCCCTCAGTGTCTTACTTTTCCCATCAGTAAAATGAGTGACTCCAGTAAAAGCAGCCTCTCGCTGAACAAATCCAATTGGTAGGGCAAGCTGGCCAGTTTTCCAGAGGGTGATTTTCAATTCTCCCATCCTTAATTTACCCTGCTGTCCCAGTTAGATACAGGCACCAGAGCCTCATCTAGTGTAAATTCACCTAAATCCATTGGTCATACCCAAACCACAGATGTAGCCTTGGGGCCGCCTTAACTTGTATCCTTAAAATGGCTGAGCCTTGAACAGCAACTAAGCTTTCCCCTTGCTGCATTTTGATGCTGAGTGCCAGGTATCTGTGTTCAGAGCGTGCTCTGGGCCCTGCCAGGATACAGGCTGGTGTATAAATGGGAGGTGTAAGGTAATTATTACCATTGAAACAGTTTTAAAACACTGCTTTTATCAGTAGGGTGAGGGAGTTCACCTGGATTCAGCATGACATGCTGCATTTTGGTGAAGTAATTTTTCTGTCGTTCTGTGACTCGAGCTGCACTAAGTGGTGCTTAGAGACGGCGTTTGTATGGCATGTAGAGGATCAACTGTCCAAAAGTGTCAGCTGTGGGGTAGGCTTAGGTACTGCATTTATTTTACATTCTCTTCAACTTTCTAGAAACTTTATTGAGTGGAAGTATTTCGATGGGAATCTGCAAGGAAACCAGGAAAAAGACTGCAGTAGCTCAGAGTACACTGGAGATGTCAGGGGCGGGAGTGCATTTTCAGTAACAGTCCTTCCTTAAACAGACTTTTTTGGTGAAACTCAAAGAGGGATGAAAATACATTATGAATATAAAAGGCTATTCACACTGCAATAAATAGAGGTTTCTGTGCAAGGTGTAAACTCCATTTTCGGGGGGTGGGGGGGGGTACAGAAAATGACCATTATAACTTCTGGTTCTTAATTCCTGCAGTGGCACTCGGGCAGCGCCTGAATACTTGCAAATAGGACATCTCGGCAGCGTTCCTGGAGAAGTAAAAGGCAAGAAGGCAGTTGCTTGGTAGGACAATTTGCCCGGCTGCGTGAGCGCTCAGTTAGTGTTGTAAAAACCTTACAGAGGGGTATGGCTTAGGGACGGGATTTAGGACGAGACAGCCTGGATAAGAGCCAAGCCAAACTTGCTGCCCCGCACTGAAATGGATCCATATAGCTCAAAGTCAGGAGGAATGTTTGGAGCACCCAGTTTGATCTCCTGCATAGCACAGGTCGCCATTTCATCTGGTTACCCTAGTACTGAGCCCGTCACTTGTGCTGGTTTAAACAAGCTCTGGCTGAAACACGGCCAGGCTTGGTCCGAAGACGACAAGCGATGGGAAACCTACCAGGTCCCTTGATCTGGGGGTTAATCATTCATCTGTTTTAGAAATTAGGCATAATTTTCATTTTAATTTGTCTGGCTTCAACTTCTAGCCATCGGTTTTCATTCCTCTCTAGATTAAAGAGCCCTTTAATTCCTGATAGTTTCTCCCCCTGGAGCTTACCCTGGAATTCAGGAGCCTTGCAATAAAATCGTTAGGCGATCCAGTCCTGGTGTCAGCCAGGGAAAAGCAACCTGTTACGGCATAAAAAAGCAATTTTGATGTAGCACTAGAAATAAATGCACAGAAAGATTCCCAGAACAAGCAGGCTTTTTTGGGGATTGAATAAGCTTGTGTACAAATTCGGATTTCTTGACGGCTCTCATTTGAAACCAGAAGAAATATTGCATTCCTCCTAATAGCTCACTAGTACCACCCGTAAGGTAAGTTGGCTGAATTTTTTTGGAACTGGTAGTGAAAGGCAAAAGGAAGACTTCCCCTGTAACTAGGCAGTGGGAAAGCTGCTTTGACATGGATTCAAGTGTGAACATGGGCAGGATGCTTTGAGCTCACGACCTTCTTTAAAGGGGATGGGAGGAATGATAAACATTTTTTCCCATACTTGATGGGGCTTTGTAAGAATAAATACATTAATGGAGACATATAATTCTGTTAAAAAAAGCACAATTCCTCTTAGTTCAACTTTAATTGCATGTTTTAGGAGCTTGACGCACCGTTATGAAATGGGAGGGAGAGGCTTTCATTCGCAGCCAGTGTCCCCGTATTTCATTGCAATAAAAACTTCTGAAAATAATACGTTCTTTGGGAACGTCTCAAAGCAGAGACCCAACATTTCTTCAAGCTCTCTCCCTTCTTTACCAAAGTACTTTTTGTATCTCAAGTGAAAGATTTTTTTTTCATTATGCCTTTATGATGTACCCCGCACGATGAGAAGAGATTAATTGAAAATGTAAATGAAACCAGAATAAGTCACTGAGGACAAGTGGTCACAAAGGCGAGAATCTGCTTGCTTTTACACGCGGCGTTGTGAAAACGCTTGCTCAGCAAGCTCCACGAATGTAGCCTCAGCACAAAACTCCAAGGTAACCCCCCTTTGTTTGCATTGCATCATTTGTAAAGTGATTTAATTCCAGTGGGAAAGGAAAGTCTAAATAAATCCTGCTTCTTATTAAAAAAAAGACCCTTTTAAGAGGCAGTTGTGCATTAATAATGCAGCTATCTGGTTTACTCTGTGGGTTAATAAGATATATTTGTACCATGGAATCATTAATTAAACAGGGGGACAGCTGGCTTTTATTCTTGGCAACACACAATGACGTGTCCATCCAAAGAGAATAGGTAGTGCTGCATTTATTGATAGGATTAAAATGGATAATGGGTATTATCTGAATATTACTACCTTGAATATTGCAAGTAGCTCTTCAGGTTGTATTTAAACCCCGAACTGCGTGATCCCTGATCGCTATGCACACTAACTGAGGGACATTTCTGGTGTTACTGCAATGGCGCAGCTCTGCCGAGCACCTTTAGGAGTAAAGATCTCTGACATAAATATAAGGGTCTTTGCGGAAAAACACGCTCCAGCCTTTGCCTACTGCTCGATTCAAGGGAATAGACTTTGGTAATCTGGCATTCAGACTACGCTGGCCAGCAATGGTCTCCAGTTCCTAACCAAGAGGAGACATGGATGTGGATGATAACATATCCTTTGGCGCATAGTGCCAGACATCATTATCCACGCACCATAGAAAGGAAATGAAGGCGCAGAGAGATGCAGGGACTAGCGCCGGGTCATACAAGTATCTTGGGACCTGAACGCAGACTTTGTGAGCCCTAATCCAGGACCTTCCCTTTGAGCCAGATTTCCCACTTGCTGGGCTTGCTGACAAGTCAGGTCTGCAGGATCGATGTCTGGCGCCAAGCAGTTTTGTGCACTGTTATTTTACCTCTTTATTGAAAAACCGTTGTTCTTCCCTCTGAGTGCTTAACAATTGGCCACTTCTAGCGGGGTGCACAGCATCACTTTAATTCACATCAAGAGGTTTACCAAAGGGCATACTCCTTTCCGGTGTAGGCCTGTAATGCAGACTGATGTGAGGGAGCTCCTGCCTTATGGCAAGCGTAATAGAAGAGAGGGAGAGACTCTCGTTAGCACCGTTTCTCTAGTTTTAATGAGGCGCTTTGCTGGCAAAGGCAATCGCAGCAGCTGTCAGTCATCTCATTGGTGCCAGTTCCAGCGCCGAGGGGGAAATCCTTCCAAAACGCAAATGTGACATCAAAAGTGAGGGGGCAAAAGCCACAGTGAGTGCTTGGGGGACCAGGGGCATGGCCTTTGTGGACTGAATCCCTGCCGTTTAGGAAGCATCCAGCCTTTTCATGGCAAGATAGATCTTTCGGTCAGAAACTGGATGCAATTTTGTCAGATCTGATTCAATGATAGAGGTATCAGGAGAGGCAGATTTAGGTGCGAGATGGGCTCGACTTGCTCACAATGTGCAGGCATCCATCTTGGAGTCTGGACTTGCCACACTATCACTAATTGGGTGGGTGATTTCCCTACGAATATATTCAATCAGCCACCCTACTCATGGGTAGGAGAGAACTGAGTCCACACCCATGTATTTAATGGTATTTTGGAAGTGCTCTGTTCAGCATTGCAAGGGCGAAGTCCTGTTTTCAAAAGTGACACTAGCGTTTACACGTTTTTCCCAACTATATACAGTTGGTCCGGTAAATGGTAGTCCAAAAAAGCCGTGCTTCTTGCAGATTCCCCAGCCCATCACCGCTACAATAAGACCTATGACCCTACTGCAACGTGGCCGATGCCAAAATGTCCTGCTTAGCATGGAAAGTTAACATAAAAAAGAAGCCAGGTTTCACGGTAACTTCATCTGTACCTTCATGTGAGGTCAGACTTCATTTGTTCTGTTATATAAGCTAAGAAAGCAGAGCATTGTCCTCAAGGGACTGTGCCTGTTTAGCTGAGGAAGGGCACTGTGTGTCTGAAAGTTTGTCTAACATCTTTCCCAAATACACAGTCGGTCTAGTGGAAGAGATTGTCAAACAGACCTTGCTTCTTGCATGATTGAAAATTACATTATCTATATTATGAATCAGACGTGACTGGGGACGTCTCCAAATTCACGAGCTGCAAGACCTTGGAACCATTTATCTTTATTTTTCTTCTTCAGCAATGGCTTTTGAGAAATAAATTTTTAATTTTATTTCTAAACTACTGTCAACATTTAAAAGCTTGGGGCTCTTCCTCATTAAATAGTGATGCCACCTTTTTGTTGGATATTACTTGCAAAACTGCGAGTCTAGCACACCAAAAACCCAACGAAGTTGCTTGCTTTTTCTCTTTGTTAACCCCTGTCTGGATGTGCACATGGCAGACCCCTCATCCCACCCTGGAGAGGTGCAAGAGTCAAAGCAGCGGCGGTTATATCTGAAAGATCAGTTGTTCTTGCCTGGAGTCCTACATAGTCACATTGCTTGCACCCTGAAGCAGTTGTCTTGTGATGTTTAAATATGCCTTTTAAGAGTGTGCTCTGGTAAGAGGGGTGCCGGAAAGCCTAAAGCAGGAATTGTATATTTTCTGGCCACTCGCTGCTGGCATGCGGACTGATCTCTGCTTCTGGCGAATATACACAAGGGCTTTGCTGGAACTCAGAGTATCAGGAGAAGAGGTTATATCAGTTAAAAAGAAATAATCAGGTAGCCCTGGGCCTGAGCACAGTTGATAGGCTCCTTAATATACTTACATAAATAGGCTCCTTTCAATTATTCCTAGAACCTGTTAGCTTGGTAATACCAAAGACCAAGTTCCCCAGCACCATACTGCCCCGTGACCCCTCATTAAAGTCCCCCCCCCCGTTCCTGTGAAGCAATTAAAAGGAAGAGATGGGTCCTGCGGCAGGCCCGAATAATCTCCTAATGAACAATTCTTGACCAAGGAGCGGGAGCATATTTCTAGGACTCCCAGCTAACTTTGGTCTATGGATTTGCAGTCTCTCAATCAAGAGGTCTTCATTAAAAAGAGCATCTGCAGACATTAGACCCAACCCAAATCTTCCATCGCCGCTTGGGATCCTGCTGTTTCTCTCCTGTTTGCCAGAGTACCCACCCTGCCTGGACCTGGGCGCAACAAATAGACATCTCCTGCCTGAATAATTAATTGCAAGTAAATGAATCCTCGCACGATCCCCGACAGAGCATATGGATCCTGGAGGGCAGCGATCCGATAGACAGCAGAACCAGGTGCTGTGTGCGTAGTCCTGTAGGTTGGTCTGTATATAAGCCCAGTTCCCGTCTGCACGTGTGATCCAGTAGTAGCTTATTAACTCATTATGAGTCTTAAACGCGTAACATAAATGCAACGTCGCTCGTCGTGATGCGCCGCGAGAGTGAATTAAACCTAGGGAATATCTTTAGCTAGAGAAACCCGATGACGTGTATGAGCGCCCCGAGTTCCTCATCTCAAAATCTCATTTGCTGAATGAGGAACATCTGTGCGGAGACAAGGGAACCGTGGCAGTACAAGGGGAGAGTTTAGCAGCTCAGCTGGTGGAGCTGACAACAGCAGGGAGAGTATTGGGGCTTTCGCTTTCTTTGCAGTGAAATTGGTTGCGCTGCATCTTTTGTTGCACGCTCAGTTCATTGAATCCAGATCCGTGGTGTGCATATTCATGTTTAGCTCATTTGTAGTTGTGCGCTGCTTTCCCAAATGGGATTCCTGTCGCTCGCTTCGACCTCCCGCACGCTAGCATTCCTCGTCCAAGTCGCAGTGCATTCTAGGTTATTTTCAGATGCTTGCTGAGATACTTTGCGGTGCTTTGGGGACAGGGGGAACGAATGAGCAAGCTCCCATAAACTTGGAGGAAAATTCTGTATTTCCCTGAAGACATCCTGTAAAGCAGCCTTCTGGAGCCGGCAACATTTCTAAGCAGTTTTGCAACACACAGTAAAATCAGACCCCCAAAATATTGTCTTCCTGGATGGGAGAAAAAATCCAGAACAAGCGTACTCCTTGTAATGACATCCTCTGGACAGATACAGAGGTGGGGGGGACGAGACGCCTGCAGTAGAGCTGCTCAGAAGAGCTGCCATTTACTTCACCGGTTTACACCAAACTCCAAAATGCACATTTGTAAAAAGGACACATTGAATAATGCACAGTATTCGTGAATAATGATGACATTTCCCCATACGACATGAGTTTAAAAAGATTTTTTTTTCCCTTATCAAAGCACTTTTTTAAAAATGTGAGAACATCAAATAAACAAACTTGTAGCAAATTTAATTAATTTTTCATCATGTACAAAGACTGTGGAATAATTACGAGAGCTAAGATTCCCCACCAGCCAAAGTCAGCGGTGTCATGAATATTCATGGCGAATGGAAAGAAGTGGAACTTAACAGGCAAGTGTCAAGATTGCTCTGGCACTAGAGCACGCTTCTGGGATCGACAGTAATCGACTCGCGGAGCCAATACCAGGTCGTTGCATGGTGTTGATGGAGCCTTAACACATGCAAGGGATTATTATAAAAGCATGAAGAGCTAATTATTTTCAATTAAAATATTTTTAAGGCAGAAAACAATAGGAAACTATTTGGGCTAATTCTTTTTCTTTGAAAGTTTACAGGTTTTAGTTAAAAAAAATATATATATATAATATATATATATTTTTTTACAGCTGGAACCAGCTTTTTGTTTAAAACCTAAACAAAATACTACTTTTTTCATTATAACTATGAAACTATTCTACAAGCATAGCTTCTTTTCTGTGAAGATTTTACTTTTGTGAAAAGCGTATTTTTTCCATCCAAAAATATGGCTGCAGGATATTATTGATGTGCCCAAATAATACTTATGCCCCCTTGTGTTCTGCCAGCTGGTATCAAAGCCACTAAATTAAGGTCCTGAGTACAAAAACACGCTTTTTTTTTTATATTTTACCCCTTCTAGTTAGGAAGGTCATGGAAACACCGTGAGAAGACAATCCGAGTCTAAACCAACGGCACCAGCGAGACCTCATGTGGAATACAGTCAGTAATAGTCATAGTCCGTGTTAAAGATGGTCTTGAATAGATGAAGAGGAGGGCTGCTGAGGATGATCAAGGAAGCAGAAAACGTGTCTTATGAGAGAAGGTTAAAGAGCCTTGACTTTTATCACCCGGCCAAACAAAGGCAGAGAGGGAATGTGATTGCTCTAGATCAGTACACGATCCTTTTACGGGTGGCGTGAGTGCCACACTATTAGCACTGCTAGGTGTACGGACACCTTCGCACCATTCACAAGATAAACCCAGAGATTTCGAATGAGAATCAACAATGTTAAAAACATTTCAACGTGGTTTTCTGGAGTTTCTAACAACAGAAGAGTTGCTCTATTTTTCCATGGTCAAAAAACAAGGGAAAGCTAAGAGCTGGTATTTTCTGAGCAGTGACTTCAGGTTTAATAAGGTTGGGAACCGCTGCCCTAGATAAATACATTTGTGGACTAAACTGTGAAGGAAAAGAATGATTTAAGGTAAAGGACAATTTTGGCACAAGAGCAAATATGTAGAAAGCGATCCTTAGGCTGTAAATTAAAGGGGAATCGTCAGCACTCTGGTTCTGACACAGGAGTGGGGACACGAGACCAAACTGGCATCGAGAGGGATCCTGATAAATGTATTAAAAGGGATCACATGTTCCAGTTTGCCTGTGATGTTAGACTCGATTGGACTCGATGACTCGGGAGGTCCCTTGTAGTCTGACGTTTCACTGGAGTCTTGCTTTCCCAGAGTTGACGTAGGGCGCCTATACACGTGCGGACAGGCTCCTCCAACGCCCGGTCGTTACAGACTTGATTAACCTCATTTGCATTGTAGTTAAAGTGCCCCTGCTGCCATTTTTCAGCACGTGACACTCCGGGAGCTTTAATTAGAGTGTCCCCTCCCTCCCACCACCTCGAGGAGCATGGCTATAAATGCGGCTATGATGTGATATGGAAAAAAGACTCAACTCCGAGTGCCGCAGCTGCCAGCGTCAGTATAGTAGGAGTGCTTAGCTCGTGTCCGCACCTCATTCTGGCGCTCTCACCTCCCCAGAACCAAAACCTGCAGGGAGTTGTGGCCCAAATGTCAACATCTTAAATACATCTTCATTACAACCTAAACCCCTGCAACATCTTAATTATTCACTCCTAAAACTATCCAGTACGGTTATGCATTATTAGTGCAAAAGAGATGCTCAACTGAGAATGCTTTAAGAAATGCTGAATTGAATCTGAGCAGAGAGGCTGGTCGATGCACTGATTTCTTTTTTTCCCCACCAAATCCCATCTGTTGCAGTATCCTCAGACTGCTCTCACATTGCCAGCTGTACATGAAACTGCTAGCATACAGCTTCTCGGTCAAGGGTCTTAAAGTCCTTTGTCCATGCTAATTACTTGTGAGGAATAGAAGACTGTCCACGGTTATACAGCAAATCTGACGGAGCCCACAGCCAAACCCAGCACTCCTGTCTCCTGGTGCTCTGCTTTAGCTACCAGACCCACGTTCCCGCTCCCAAATGAGTCTCGGGTATATCCAGAATCGCTCCAATGGCTTGGCTCCTCTCCACAATCTGTACTTGCCACCCCTCTGAAACCCTTCCACATTGCTTTCTTGTCCTGACCTACCACCTTCGATGACCACCTCTGGGGTCATCTGAACCCAGCACTCTTCCCTGCCATGCAGGGGGTCGCACTCGATGATCTATTGAGGTCCCTTCTGACCCTAGCATCTATGAATCTACGAACCTTGATGCTCTTGGCTGACAAGCACATTTCTTTATATAAGATTCCCTCATCCTTCAACAGTTAGGGTTATATCCGATATCCCTCATCCCTTTCTATCAGATTCCCTCATCCTTCCTTCAGTTAGGGCCATTTAACTGCTTGGGACCTCTTAGTGAGCTGACCCAAAGTCACTTCCAGAACAGGAAGGTGTCTCTTCATATTGCCAACACTGAATTTAGTCTTCTAGGTCTTTGGACACACATTACTGTCAAGCGTTTTGCAATTAAAATCTATTTACTAGCATAGATATTGGTAGCGCCATGCCAGAAAAATAAGACTCAAAGCATAAGAAAAGGGATGCAGTTCAGTCTCATCTGAAGGCAGGATTCAATTCATTCGAACAGCAGATATATCCGGGCAAAGGCCAAGTCTGTGCAGAGTCAGTATGTCTTGCTCCTGTATTACCAACCGAGAACCCTTCACACGCCGTGTTTTGGTGAGCTGCAGAGCTTTATTTATTGTCCAAGTGTTTTGCACAAATCAAAAACGCTTTGAATGATAAATGAAAATGTGCAAGTCCTTTTTTTATTAATACTCTCCCTCCCCCCCCTTAACTGGTTTGCCAGGGAAATATTTCACTTTGAGCTTTCCTTTAAGGTATGATGTTATAAGAATATGATGTAGTTTAGATTTCTGCACAAAACAATGAGCAGAAACGAGGTCCTGAATAGTTTTAATCTCTGTTTACACCATAAAAGCCTTCCTCGGTGCTATCTATTACATGTGGAAGAAGCAGTTTTAGAGGCTATAAAAAGAAAAATTACATTACATATTAAAAAAAGAGCTTCTTTGCTTCTATTTTCCTTCTAGGAAGCAGATTTACAAATGACTGAATTAAGACCAGAACATTAACAAGACTTAAACCCTACAGACAGTTGCAAATCTGGAACTGGCAGGTAATCAGGAGTTTTCTGCGGAGCGAGTTAGCGAGACTAGAGCACACAATCAAACCACGTCCTGGAATTTGCAATCAGTCTGCTCGTGATGATCTGAAGTGTTGAAGAAGCCCCACCTAGCCAAATAGCAAACATGGATAAAGTTTTGCTTCATTAAAGAGCTCCTTGTTCCAATGCTGTTTCTACCTCAAGGTCATGGTAGGTTGCCTCCTTTATAACCCAGCCCAGCGGTTCTCAAACTCCCAGAGCCTGGACGGGAGCGTGGCCAGAGGGAAACGCCACGCACGTGAGTGGGCACAGACCCCTTTGTGCCACCGAAATGCTGCTTGTACTGTATGCTGGGAGGAGAAGCATTTTCCGAAATGGTCTGGTACGGTGCAGTGCCTTGAAATGTGAAATAATACTACAAAAAAACAAAGAGAAAGTGTTAATGGAACCACACTGGCTGTGCAAATGGGTGTTAAAAGTGCATGCGTGTAAATGCTGTCCTTAAGGTAACTTGGGTGCCAGGGCACTATAACGTGGCCTTAGCCTGAACCCGTCCTTCAGTCTTAACAATATGCGAGTTCCTGTCGGTTTGCAAATGTGCAATAAAACTTACACAGTAACAGTTCTGTTTATTGTTGATAACTTTAATGGGATTTAATTAAGAACATTTACAGGACAAGGGAAGACCATATGGTCCCATTTATTATGAGCTGATTTGAATTTCCCAAGGATAATTAAAGCCAAGTGATGTATCCACCATCTTAGCAACTGCAAAAATGAGTTCCTCTGACTTCCAGTCTGTTGACCCCCAAGTTCCTCTTGCCCACGGACTAGAAGAGCAGCTTTTCTGTGCTTCACCGACTGCAGCAGTGGGATCTTCCAGGCTGACCCACTGGGCACTTGAACAAGAACTAATTTTCCTGAAGATACAAAGATTTTATCAGAATTTGAACACCTCGTGTGACAGCAATAGCTTTTTTTTTTTTTTTTTTTTTTACCTGTTACCATAAAATAGGGGAGTTGATTATAGTTCCATCTCGCTGTGGAGTTTGATTGTCATCAGTAAGACAAGCTAAGATATATTTCTGGCAACAGGGTTATATTGAAGTGTTTAAATAAGATGTTTCTGTGCATGTCAGGTATGACTTGGCTAGTGCAGGCTTGTAGTTAAATGCCATGAAAAGCAGTGAGGGGTTTTTTTTGTGGGGAGGAAGGCGGGGAGTTAATGCTGAACGTTTAGAGCACCTGAAAAGTGTTTTGGAGCTATCTAGATCTTCCATCTTGGGTCCTATTATGGTTCCCATTACCTGATGTTTTACAGTCTTTTATATAGTTATCTTCACAATCGCCCTGAGATCGGCCAGTGCTTTTATCCCCATTGTACAGAAGCGGAGTTAACTTACAGAGAGAGATTAAGCGACCTGCCTAAACTAACGCGGGAAGCCTGTGGCAGAGCAACGAATCGACCCTCAGTCTTCTCCCTAACACAGGGGCAGGCAATTATTTTGGCCGGAGGGCCGCTTACTGAGTTTTGGCAAGCCATTGAGGGCCGCATGACAGGCAGCCAGGGGCAGATAAAAAATTTAGAAAATTAATATTTAGGGGTCCACGGGCTGCATTTTGCCCACCCCTGCCCTAACAACTAGACCCTCCTTCCTTTGCAACCAGAATTGCATGCTACTAATTCCAGAGAGAGGGCATGCATCACATTAGTCTCCCAAGTAGTCCTTTTCTAGGTGTTCGGTGAGATCCGGGAGCCTTTTAACAGGCTGTGTATCTATTCTGCAGTTGAAACCAGACAGATACCTGTAACGGTTGCGACCATGTGCTGGCTCTTCAGTGGTGTCTATTATTTGGGAGCCTCAGTGCATGTTCTAGCAAACCAAATACCATATTGCAAAGCTTATTTTGTCTGCTTCACAAAGTTTATTTTTCTGTTCCACGAGATCCATCTATCACCCCGAAATGAGAACCAGCTAGAAGTAGTCCAAAAGTTCAGGTTTCTACAGTGACCACCAGTCTCTCGCTGGATGCAGAACTTAATGTTCACGTAGGAAAGGCTGCCACCACCTTCAGCAGACTAACGAAAAGAGCATGGAACAACTCAAAGCTTACCATCAAGACCAACACTAGTGTGCAAGGCTTGTGTACTCGTCACTCTCACGTACGGCAGGGAAACACGGACAACTTTTGCACGTTGAGACAAAAAGCTACCTACGCTGTTTAAGCCCCATACTCAACACCAAATAGCAAGATAAAGTTACTAATACAGAGGTTCTTCAAAGGGCAGATTTGCCAAGTGTGACAGCCGTGCTCTGTCCAGAGCTACTCTACCTAAGCTAGACAAAGCCTTGGCTGGGATGATGGAGCTGGGGCCGGTCCTGCCTTAAGCAGGGGTTGGATAGATGTGACCTCCTGAGGTGCCTTCCCACCTGAATTTTCAGAGATGACTGTGCTGGCTAGGCCATCTGACCAGATTGGAAGATGGACGTATATCCCAGGGCATGCTAGTGGGGAACTATCAGAGGGAACAAGAACAGCAGGACGTCCCGAGCTTTGCTACGAAGACACATGCCAGCTAGATATGAAGGCATTTGGAATCGGTCCTGACCAATGGGACACTTTGGCAAGTGATCAGAAGTGGCATCGTCGTGTCCACCAGGCCATCAACATCCACGATGGGAATCGGCTCCAACAGCTTGACGAGAAAAGAGTCCGTAGGAAGCAAGCAGCTCCCGAACCACTCAGCCATGACGCATACGTGTGCAAGGACTGCCACAGGTCATGCACATCCCAGTCCTGTGAGACGCTGCAAACCACCTGTGTCATCGGCTGCAATATCTTGCAGACGAAAGCATGCCATATTATTTTTTTGCTGGGACGTTTGAAAACGGCAGAGCCTCGGAGGAAGATGGGGACTGGAGTGTTTATGTACCCGCGTACAAGGGTGACGTCTCCCCAGAGGTGGTGGAAGTCAGCCGTCGCCCTTTCCTGGAGCTGATCAGAAACTGGCTTTTGCTTTAAGGACAACCCGGGAACCACTGTGACGCACTTTACTTCTGCAGCGGCGCCTGACCCTGGGCTGGCTCCATGTTTGGCTGCTGTCTTATGCGTCATTGAGACTCCTGTCCGTGGTTCGAAGCATTGGGCTGGACCACCTGGGCGACTCCATGCACTCGGTGTAAAAAGAACACTTCTCTTCCTTTTTGTATAAATTACCATTCAGCATAGGAAAAGATCATTGCAGCTCAGCCGGTGCCTTTATCAGCAGTTTCACCAGAAAGCTGGTATTATGGAGGGTGAATTTCCTATTTCCATCCACCCGGGGGTCACTGAAGGCCAGGTCTGTGGCCGAGGGAAGTGGGCAACGCCGGCACGTTACCTGTACTTCGACTGTTAACGAATTATGAATAGAGCGCCCGCGATGTATTGGCTGTTCTCGCTGTCTCTCAAGGCAAGCCCATTTAGGGCCACAGCTGTGTGGCTCTGCCATCGACATACACCAGTGGTGGAAAACCTTCTTCTCAGAGGGCTCTGCGTCTCCGAGGGGAGCTAATTGGCAATGAAGTCACAGAGGAAGATGCGGCCCCATTACTGATGGTACATTATTGCTGCACTAGAACAGCTGGCTATTTACACGCTATCAGTTTACAGCCTGGCTTTTTTGTATGGCGGGGGGTTTTTTCAGGGCAGTTTTTGAAAAAAGGGTTGTTGTTTCCCCCTTCCCCCCCTCCCTCATTTAATTTGACTGGGAGAGAAGAGAAATGTTTAAGAGCATACGACACAGAAAAGGAGTCCCGCATGCTGTGAAATTAAATAATAGCATTGACTCTCCGCCAAGTATCAGCAGATGTCTGGGGCTTTGCAAGCGGCTTGGAAGTGGAAAAGAAATGAATGGTGCAAAGTCTTCATATCTTCTTAGCCTGAATTATTTTATTTGCGTGTCCAGTCCCGGGACGCCAATGGCCCAGCGGTATGCGGGGTTACCCCATGTCAGCGTAAAGCCAGTCTCTGGTTCCCAGGGAGCAGTTCTGCCCCTACGTTTCTTTTTGGGCCACGGATGAACTCTCCCATCCCTAACATATCTCCGGAGCCACGGGCTGCCGCATCCTTGGATGACCAAAAGGTAGCAACAGCGTATTGCATCTTCACAACACTCAGCGTTTGGGCGCACAATAAGAAAGAAACCAAGAAGTCCGAAGCAGGCGACATCCGGTTGTGCTGGTCGTCGTTTGTGCACGTGGCTCTGCAAGCAAGTACGAAGCACAGCAAACAGACGAGTTCACGCGCCTCTCCTGACTTCTTGAAATGAATTGATAACGAATGTGCTAATTTATCTTTTTCTTACTGAAATAGTGCTAAGAGCTTAGCTCATCGGCAAGTTTACGTCACCAAAAATAAAACGGAGAGATTACACAAGAGCAATTTTATTTTTTTTTAAATCCAGGGAGGCAAATTTCTATAGTTGTGTGAGTTAAAACACAGTTTAAATTGTATACTAAACTTTTATAAGATACAAAAGCAGTAGCCAAAGGTGCAAATGCAAAAGTGGATATATTAATTATATCTTTCTGATAGTTATAGGGGATCATTTTTATTATGTCTTGGATACATCCAAGACTGATGTTCACCAGGAGCTCTTTCTTTACACGGGAAATGGACTGCACTCGGATGGCCTTTGAGTTGTTTAAGAAATAATCTCAAAATGATTAAGAAAGATTTGCAGAGACCGTTTTGCCTTAGGTGCAAACCAAGAGCTCTCTATGCCCTGTTTCCATCCCATAAATAGTAAGTAGGTAGTAAGTAATTAAAACTGACCCGAATCATCCTCCCAGAGCTGAAAACCAAATCTTCCAGCAGGCTTGAAATGGGTCGGTCAGGTTTTTAAACCTGGGTGATATTTTCCAGAATAGTGCCCAGGTTTGCTTCCCCTGGCGTCAACAGGAATTTTACCGGTGACGCGTGTATGAGGGTTGGACGCCCTGCCCTCTGCGCTCATCTACTGGCCTCCGCTAACAAGCCCCGTCTTTTAGCTCAGGATGTGGAGACTCCTGTTTCTAGCGCTGCACGGTCTGATTTCAGTGCCTGGGAAGCTGGTCCAAAGAGCAGCCACTGCTTGGACCAATGCTTAGACCGTGCTTAGGAAACCCTGGCCTGATCTTGTCCATCCCTCTGCACCTAATGCAGTCATTTACTCGCGGGCCGAGCGGCCAGGGCGTGCTGTGCAGTTAGATGGGTTGCCTTTGCAGTGGTTTGCCATCCGGGCCGCGGCTAGAGGGGCAGGTCTGCAGAGAGCTTTTATGTTGTGTTGGGCCCTTTGCTGCCCCTTGCCTACCCTTTCGCGATGCAGAAGGGCAGTGGTAACTGTGGTGCACGAATCGTTAACTCTCCTGCATGCACCTTGCTCCGACCCTGGGCTCGCAGGCCGTGAAAACGCCCAATTTATCAATAAAGCACAGCACAGATTGCAGATCTGGTGTCACTGCAGAAACTTGGCGTTTGGGTACTATTCCAAGTTCACCGAACTTTGCAGAATCGCAAGCTAAGAGAGACCCTCCTTGCAGTGTTCGGGTTGGGTATACAGTAAGAAGGGCTCATTGAAAATGTGTTTCGAACAGGAAAATATTTCCATTTCCTCCTTTTCTGCTTCTGGCTTTCTTGTATAAATGGCCCATCTTTGAAGTGTTTTTCTCCCTATACATAATTGATAGCAAGATAAGAGATTTTTTTGTTACATAATGTGATTATAGTTGGCTGTTATTATGCTATAATTGTTCTTAGAGAAATTATATTTCCAAGCTTAAAGTGATGCTAGAGACATCGGGAGGTCCAAATAAGACCTACTATTTTTCTGACGTTTTCTTCTCAAGGCCCTTTGCAATTATCATCAATGGCTGCTCGCCGTCAAGAGCAGTTCTTCACTAACGAAGTACCCAACTAAGTGCTCCTGAACATCCCTGCACTAACAAACTAGTGCATGGTTGTGGTCCTTTACAAAAAACAGAACCTGATCATTGTGTGCAAGGATGCACAACCAGTATCGCCCAGCATTGGGCTCAGTGCTGGAGTCGGTGATATTCTCTGGGCGATCGGTGTTAGGCAAGAGGTCAGACCAGGTGCCACAAATCCCCCGTTCGGCCTTTAACATCTAGGAGAACACGCTCCAAATGGGGGACTGAGTGTACAGCAGGAACCAAGTCATTTTTCTGGGCATTTTAAAAGCCAAATGTTTTTAGGGAGTGGAGTTTTCTGGTGCCTGGGACCTGGAGAAGTGAAGTACTTGTGGAAAGCATTGTCTGCGGGAGAGGTAAGGAGGGTGCTTTTGGGCTGCATGGGCATGAAGTCCTGCTCCCGTCCTAGGACTTCACTGGTGTGTATCTAGAGGTGATTTTGGACTGTTCTCTCCTAGAAACAGGAAAGGATCCAACTTGTTGCTCATGGTTATAACATACATTTCCTTGCCCAGCCTTCATGAAATATTGCTGCAACAAGTATTGCCTTTCAGCCTGTTGTGGGGTCTGACAGATAATCAAGTAACATAACGGACTATTTCAGAAGACGGAGAGAGGAAGCACCCCCAATTAACATTCAGTGTAGAAAGAGGCCTTTCCCTTAATATGACTTTATGGTTTCTAAAATGTCAACCTTAACAACTTGGCTGTTGTGCCAAGCAGCATGGATTACCTTCTTTCGTTACAATTAACTGCCTCACAGTCTCCACTTGATGAAACTTTGCAATCAAAGAGACTGAAATAGTTGAGGAAATATTGGCTGGCTTCTTTTGCAAGCTGTAAATGAGGAAGATTTCTGTGATGGTCAAGATTCAAATTAGTTCTTACAAAAAAGAAATTGTTTTTTTGCAGTTAATCTCCAGGGCTGCTGTTCTTTCCCCCGTGTTATCGGATTGCATTCTCTTCCCGCTGCAAAGAGTGCGTTGGGCTCCATCCATCACAGCCCTGACACGCCAAAGTGATGCAGCCTTCCCTTCTTGTTTCATATCACATTTTTTTTGCCTTTTAGTGGTGCCTTCAGTCAATGTAAACAGCAGCTTTTAAGTGCGGACAGCTGAGATTTCATTGTCCTTATTAAACTACTGGTAAGAAGCTGCTCTCCCTTTAAAAGCAAGGAAGTAAGTACTTCCTGAGCCTGGTGGGATATTTGTTACTAGGGTCTTGTCCCGATCCCGCTGCACAGGGAGCGCATTTTCCCCTATTACATGTTTCTGGGGATGCTGGGGGAACCACTAGATCAAGCTATTAAAAATCTCCTGCTTCCCCTGCCAGCTCATTCCAGTGGTTAATCTACTGCATGGCTAAATGTGTGCCTTGGTTTAACTTGAATTACTCTGGCTCCAGCTTCTAGCCACTAATTCTTGTCATGCCTTTTCCCTCTACATTAAGGAGCCCCTCAGTACCTGGTATTTTCTCTCTATGAAGACATTTATGTGCTGTAATGAATTTGCCGCTCAATCTTATTTTTGACAAGCTAAGACAGTGGAACTCTTCAGGTCTGTCAATGAAAGGCATCCTTGCCACGTCTAGAGTCACTTTGAAGGTTATTTTTGGTGCCCTTTTAATTTCAGCCCTGTCCCTACCCTTGTCAGAGTGGACACCAAACCTAGAGGCCGTATCCTGATAACAGCACGCCCATCGGAGGTGCTAACTGCAGCTCGGCCTCGAGTCCTGCTCGTGGGGCAGAGGCAGGCAACGAGCGCAGCTCTCAGGGCCGGCCATAGGTGTGGGCGAACCAGGCGGCCACCCAGGGCCTGGATAGAAAAGGGGCCTGAAAATGGTCATTTCAAAATCATCATGAATATTATTATCGTTATCTCTGGCAGAGGGGGGCAGGATGGTAGAAGCTGGCCCGGGGCCGCCAGGCCGATGGTCAGAGGCAGGACTTGGCAGGCATTGGGTAGTGTTGGAGATGGATGGCCGCTGCGAAAGCTGTGCTGCAAGATGGACCGGGTGGGACGTCCTTGAGCCCCTCCCAAGTGGCCCGTACTTTCACGAGAATGAAAGGAAGCAGGACAAGTACTTCTTGGGTGGGGAGAGGATCCAGGGAGAGAAGATGAATCTCTCTTTACGGATTTAAGAGCCTTAGCAGTGGGTTAACAACAACCAACCCTCCGATGCTAAACAGCAAACACAGACGTTTGCTACCAGTACTCCTCTCGGCAAAAGCCCGCCCAATTCTTTTGGGGACATCTGGTCAGTTTACTTCTGATCTCCTTGCTGCTCGAGCTGTGCAGGGGCCTGGGACAATTTGCTCCGTCCCCCTTGCACCCACTGGGGTCTCGTGGCTCAGTATTGCAGGACTGATTATCTTTTTGGCAGCGTTATCCTAGGGCTGGAGTGCTCAATCTCTGGCCTGCGGGCCAAATGCAGTCTGCACAGCGAGCCGTGGCATCCAGCCCACGGGGCTCCACGCAGGCTGGGTAATTTGGCAGCGGGTGAGCGGTGGCAATTCATCTGGGCACCCTAGGAAGTCCAGTTTACTCATTGTGTTGGGTGTCAGTCACTCAGCCCCCACTTCTGTCTCTCTGGTTTTTAACACGGGCTCGTTCTTGTGTAGCAGTCTCTGACATTTTCAACTACGTTCCTTTTACTGTCATTATTTCTCTTAAGAAATGTTGAAAATAAGGAAGGGGGGGGGGGGGGGGGGGG
>NW_005842504.1:119499-130009 GCF_000455745.1 Alligator sinensis
CCCCCCCCCCCCCCCCCCCCCCGAATAACTCTTGAAATGAAACAAAATCTTGAATGGCTCTTGAAATGACAGCGTACACCACAATCCCGATGCTTTTGGGCATTAAATCAATATTCCATTATTACAGTGTAAAGACCATAAATAAGAGAAATACAAGTCACGGCCTGTTTAGATCTGTCCATGGCTGAAGGTTAGGAGGCGCTGGAAGAAACGGGGAATGTTGTCAGCCAGTCCTGGACGCACACGCACACATATGCACATGCATGCACACTGACTTGCATTTTTAATTTTAATTTTTTTTGGCTGTGCGCATGCACCTACTGATAAATATTTGAAGACCAGGGGGAGGGAATGGCGGAGGGAATTGCATTGTTCGTTATACTTGCTGCACCTTCCATAACACACTCAAAGTAGAGCACCGACTTCTCAGGCAAGCTTTTCAGCTGGGGTTGCACTGGAAAAGGGGTTAGGGGGGAAGCATTCAGGGGCAGGGGTCTTCAGGTCCACTCCAAAAGTCAGTCTAAATGGACTCAAGTGGCAAGCCTGTACGTAAAGCTTTTGACAGGTTACTTCTCTGGCATAAACCGATGGCTGTTATCATAAATGATGGCTTACTGGAGCATGGTGCTGCTTGCTTTCGAAGGTGAAATGTTTCTGTATGCCAAGAGCCAGCAGTGCACCATTTACTTTCTGCTCAGGACCTACTTTAAGCACTTAAATAGGATCCAGACCTTGTGTTTGCCGGGAATTTCACCCAGAAAATGCATGTATTTTTAATGCACGTGTCACAGTAGTGTTGGGCCTCCACTTCTGGAGCAGCGTGCGCAGAGTGCAAAAAGCGTGTGTTCTTGTGCAATGAGAAGACTCCTACAGCTCGGGAAAATGAGATGGAGTGGGGAATCGCAGCAAAATGGGCCCAGTGCCACGCTTCGGCAGCTCGATAGTCTTCCCCAGTGTTGTAGCAGGGATGGGTTTGGCACAACACGACGACGGTGCTAAGGAGATATCATGTTATCCGGTATTTTTTCGATCTCCCGATGGAAACAACATCACAGTGAAACTCCCGAGTAAATCCACTGTGCCCCAGAAGGAGCCGTCTGCCAAGGCCTACCCACTGCAGTGCAGCTACAATGACTGCACAAGAGGATTTCATAGCTATTTTTAAATGTGCCTTTAAATCCTAAATAGCTGCTGGTCCTTTTATCAGCTCCCCAAACTCCTTTAGGATTTTGTTAAGTGGCGGATACAGACTATACTTCAGTGTGAAGTCATCTGTCCTTCACAAAGAACGAAACGGAGGAGCTAGCACTTCTCAAGTGTGTAGCTTTTCTGTTAATTGAAGCGGCTCAAGGATACGGTTCAAAATCTTCATTTCCACCCCCATCCTTCCCTGGTTCTGAATGGATATCCTGCAGTTTAGCGTACATGTTTTGAAAGAGGTATATAAAAGTACAGAAGGCTGTAAAATCTCTCAATAAAGTGCCCAGATGGAAGGAAAATGTAAAGAAACAGATGGCGTTTTTATAACTTAGCATTTTATTGAGCTATAGAGTTTTCAGCAAAACATTCCCATGATAAGGAGAAGCTTTTTGGATAGCCGCTGATCATATATTTTAGTATTAAGATGTTTGTTTTGGGGAATTTTTTTATATAATTTTTTTTTTTTTTTTAAATGGTGATCACCAGATAAAATGACTTGTGGTCCTAACGCTGCCTCCTTTGAAACATCAGCCACCGGCTCCTGCTGTTGTGGCTGCGAGGCCTGTGGACGGCGCATCTGCTCCCCGACGGCCCGAAATACACGTTAGCATTCGGGGACGGTTTTTTGAGTGACAAAAGAGAACCTGCGCGATTCGGTGGTTTTCGAGCTCCTTTTGGAAGAGGGGGTGATGAGCACCGGGAACACCTGGTGTGTTTGCCACTAGACAGCGGGCTGCACCACCAAACACGTTTCTGGGGAAGAAGTGCATAAAGGAAGACAGAAATGAATACACAAAAGAAAGAAGAGCACTATTTGCCTTTTTTTTTTTTTTTTTAAGCCCAGAAGTGACTTCTGGGTTCATCTACGCTGACCTCCTACATGATGCAGACCTGAGAAGCTCACCCCAAAAATCTCTGTATCAAGTCAGCTGCTTCCATTTAAACAATAGGATCTCTTTAGGGAAAAAAAAAAAAAAAAGATTGAATCATACTTCTTTCCCGCTGAAATTTGAAGCGACAACACCAATTATGTGGCAGGCCGCTTGTGATGGTGGGTTCGGTTAAAGCAACCAAAGTGGCACCCAACTTTCTGGCTCTTTGGACTTAAAGGTGCCAGACTCCATTAGGAACTCTAGAAAAGAAAATCCTGGCCAAAATCTCACTGTGACTCAATGCAACTCGGGTGCCAAACTCCCGTTCGGGTCCTTCGAAATTTCCAGCCTGTGTTCACGAATTGCTTGGGTGCTCTTGAAAATCCCGTCCCAAGTGAGTTGGTCAGGGCTGTAAAGGAAAGGTATGACAGAGCTAAGCACTGGCTGATCCAGGTTTATCCCTGCCTGGATCAAACAAGAGACGGCGGCCCAGATTTCTGGCATTTGCTTAATTTTTTTACAGAAATTGCAGGCTTGCCATGTACGCACAGCAGAAGTAGAAACCACGTGGGAACCTGTTTGTAATGGCTATTGCATCTTAGAGCTGGGCTGGGATTTGGGATTTCTGCAAGGCTGGCTAAACAGCCTTTGCCGGCAGCAGCCTCTGGGGTCACACTCGCTGTTGAGATGCAACGACTGCTCTGCTCGTGTTACACCTGCATGAAATCATAGACTCGGTGACGGGGTCTTTGCAGCGAGTCAGCCTGGTCGTTTCGAGTGCATGAGCATGTGAGCCAGGTGACAGGAAGATTTAAAGAGATGTTCGCACTTCTGCCAGGATAGATTGGGAAGAACTGCAGTGAAGTCCCCTCCTGCAAACAGGAGAAGAATAAGGTCTTTTTAATTGCCTCCCTTAAATCAGAGTGGTGCCTTCAGCCCCACCTCTAGCAAAAGAACCGTTCGGGTTGGGAACCTCTGGTCGCAGATGGTCAGGGTCTTGGCTTTTTTTCCTCCTCCTCAGAGACCTCTGAAGTTAGCTAATGACTGCAAGTCTTCATCTCTCTCTCTTGCAGCCTCTGGAGCAATTAGAATGACTTTGCCTAAGAGACTCAGCTCCGCAAAAGGTGACAAATGAGAGGAGCAAGAGATGTTGCACAATCTGGTGGAGTCATTACAGCTTCTTTAAAAGGTGGGAGGTGACAGCATCCTTTTGCAGCCAGGTTGCTGGGGTGAGGCACAGAACAAGTGCCCGACGGTAGAGCCCTATGAGCCATAGAAATAGCCATGCTGTAGGGGCGCTTGTACACGGTACGCATTGTTTAGATACACGTCACGAAACGGTGCCAAAAATCACCATTTTGCTGGGCTAGTCACATCTGAAAATGCACACTGACACCTTTTTATCATGGTAGACTTCAATTTATCGTGGTAAATCAGACCACCTCCGACATGTTTTATTTTTAGCGTGGCCAATTGCTGCAGCAGGATTCTTTTTGTCTTGATGGTTTTGTGATGTGTATTCTCACGCGTGTCCGTCCTATGCAGGCCCAGTTGAGCCCCTGTCCAGAGCAGGGGGATTTCCCCTGGGGGGGAGGCAGGGGGAAGGGTGTGTGTGCATGAGATCAGCCTCCTATAGAGAAAGTCGGTCTAAGGGAAGGATCCAGGTTAGGGACTCCTGGGTCCTATTCCCTGCTCTACCGCTGACAAATGTGACTTTGTGGCAGTCACCTAGGGCCAGATTGTCAGTTTTGATGTTGCGCTCAGTTCTTACCTGTAACGCGGGGGCAAGTCTAAACCAAGTGTGCGAGAATAAAAGTCAGAGGCAGCGATGGTCTTTTTATGTTTATGTGCAGCTTCTAGCACCATGGGCTTGAGTCACATTTGCAAAGCACTTTGAAATCCCGACGTTTCTCTTACTCTTTTCTCCAGCTCCTGAATTCCTGAAATAAGGTGCTATTCGTGACAAAGGAATACAGGAAGTGGTTCTGTTTTCTCCTGGTGTTTCCAGTTTAGGACTAGAAGGGAAAAGTTAGTATATCCACATCTAATCTTCACCAACAGCTGAATATGCAGTGGTGTGGACTGGAGTTAGCTGCCCTTTTTTTAACCTGCGTGATGAAATAAAAAGGTTTTCTTTCTTCACCGAGCCTGCCTTCTCCGTGCTCTCTTTTGCTGCGTTCTTCCCTGACGTGCCTGCCTGCATCACTAGCTAGCGCCTGAGACAAAGCAAGTCCCTCAAGTGTGGCACTCATTGCCATCAGATGTGGTGGAAGCTGACAGTTTAGCTAGGTTCAAAATGGGATCGGACAGATTCTGGGAGGAAAGGGGCATCAGTAGCTATTGAGCATGGGAGTTAGGGTACAGCTTCTGGATTCACACTTCCTAGACCTTAAATGCTGGAGGCTGCAGGTGAGAGAGGAACAGCGGAAAAAACCCCTTGCTCCTACCCAGTTCGCTCTCCCTTTTAGTGCCTACCTTCAATATTGCACTCATCATCGTGGAGATTAGAAGGCTCATTTTTATCTGTTGCCATTGCCTTCTGCATAGTGATTTACACGAGTGGAAAGCCATTGTACACTATAACTGTTCTGAGTGATGGATGCGTGCAACACTAGTGCAAAATGAACACGCATTCCCGACAGAGCAGAATGGTTGCATTTGCATTCAAATAAATGCTTGCAGAAGAGGATGTTCAACGAAGTATGGAAAACAGAAAGCGTCAGTCAAGATTGTGAAAAAAGTTGGAAAGAGATATGGGAAAGGAAATCCCACTGGGAAAAATTAAGAACCCAATTTCCATTTCTCACACACTCCTAGAATATACAGTGTCACAAATTTAAGAGATGGGCGGTCCCATGTAACACTAGTTTCAGCGGCTGCTCTGTTTAAACACACATGCCTTTTTCCTCCATTCATCCTCCAGCAATAGGATCTTGTTCTGTCTGTGTCTGTCAGATTCAAAAGCCCTCCATAGCCAGCTACCGGGGAAGAAAATAACAGTCAGTGATCGAGTTACCTCGCAAAACTTCTCTTTGATAACCTAAAGACACGTAGCTGTTCTGGTCACTTGCTGTAAGTCAGGTTTTTCAAGACCAGGTGTGTTTCTCTCTCTGAACAATCTCCAATTTTTTAACATCATTTTGAAAATGTGGACGCTAAAATTGGGCACAGTGGGTAAAGTTTTTAAAAGCCATTCAAACCCCATTTTCACAAGTGCCTTAAGCACTTGGAAGCCAAGTCTCTTGGAAAAAATGGACCCGATATTCCCATGGCTTGTCTACATTGTTGCATATTGTGACAATACACAGGTTGCTCTTACCACTAAAAGGGGTGTGGGCAGCCAGCAGAGCAGCCTGCAGGTGGCTGCACTCCCAGCCAGGAGTTACATGGCCTGTAGGAGTCCACCTGATTGGGAAGGGGCCCAGCTGCTAGATATAAGAGCAGAAGGGCCAGCAGTTTGCTGGAAGCAGCCGAGGAACCATCGCCTGGCTGGAGCTGCTGCTCACAGTGCATCTTGGAGTTACAGGGCGGGAACGATGGGGATGGTGGAGGTTCCTGGTCCTGGCGTATTACCTAAAACTACATCTTGCTGGGTTTGGATGGTGTGGTGGGGCTGCTTCTGGCAGGGCAGTTTCCAGGAAATGCCAGAAAGCCTCAGCCCCTGCTGCCTTGCGGGTTACCCTGTGGAGGGGAAGGCTAGGGGAGCACATGCTGAAGATAAAGCACAGGACCCAGGCTCATGAAGTGAGGCCTGAGATGAGGTCCAGGTTGAAGAAGCCCAGGTCCGCAGTAAGGCCTAAGGCTCGAAAGCGTGGTGGGATATATAGGTGAGATGAGGGCACAGGCCGGGTGAGGCTGAGTGACGGTCCAGCTAAGGGGCCAGGGTGCTGATAGATATGGATGCCCGCTGCGAGGTATGGGACATAATATAAGGGGAGGTTCGGAGCAGTGTATATGTCCTTGGCATCAGGGCAATTAAATGGGCAGCCTTCCACCTGGGAACAACATTATGAGACATCTAAGGCGTGGCAGGCGGGCCGTTAGCCCTTGACGAGTGGGTGGGCCCATGACTAGACCGGCCCCGGGAGCCCCTCTTGTTACACACACAGATTCCTTCTCGGTATATCCCTTCCTGTACGTACATCCAAGGGAGAGTGCTAGCTCTTTTTTACACAGTGTTACACTGGGAACTTGTGTCCACATGCTTCTCCCCATGACCCCAGCATCTTCCTTCCAACTCCATACTTTTTATGGTGCCATCCAATTATAAGTTAAATTGGCCACCATTTGATGAGCGGTTTGTGCAGATCCTTATGAGGGAAGTGGAAGGATCGGCTCTGGTTGTTGAGGGGGGAACAGTTTCTTGGGAGTTATTTTATAGTGCTTTGTCTTACAGTGAGGCACCCACCTGACAGCTAATCAACCTGCCTTGTTTAATGCTGGTTTGAAGTGCTCCCAAAGACACTTCAATTTCACTCTCTAATTGGAGTCGGTGCTGGATGAGGAGCACTTGGAAACGGCGTAGCAGGGTGGGGTTTGTGCATGTGAAGTGATGCGTGTTGGAGTATATTGAGTCATTACTTAGAGGACGGGCTGGACAATCCACATGGCCACCTGAAAACCCATTAATAATCCTAAGGAGTTATGTACTCTGCAATATATTTGATGCCAAGCATGACCATGTGCCTTGAATGTAAGATGACATTTTATCCTCCATGGGAGTAAATCAAGGTTTACAGAAAATGATTTCAGAATTGTTTTCGTTCTTCTGCCTGAGCATCTGCTCTGTGAATCCTGCAGAAGCACAAAGCTGAGAGAGGCAGCCAGTGGCACAAAGGGTATATCAGCTAGACAGGTGACACAGGGCTCCTCTACATGTGCATTGATGTGCCGTAATTATAGTGCATTCGGTTTAGTAGGTACTAAGTGTGCTGTAATTGGTGCTACTGCGCCATAGGACTGGTGATGTTCATGCGCAGTAGACTCACTCTACCGCACATTAGTGCATTAGCAGAATTAGTCTACTGCGCTTCTAGCATGTCGTATAGACGCGCCCACTGGAAATAAGGGCATTGAAATAGCAGGCCAGAGCTCAGAATCATAGAAAACGAGGTGTGAAGGGGCCTTAGGAGGTCGCATCTCATCCAACCCTCTTCTTAAAGCAGGACCAGCCCCAGCTCCATCATCCCAGGCAAGGCTTTGTGTAGCTGGGTTTTGAAACCCTCCAAGGATGGAGCTTCTACCACCTCCCTGGGTAACCTGGGCCAGAGTTTTACCACCCTCCTAGTGAGAAAATTCTTCCTGATATCCAGCCCCAACTCCCCTTGCTGCAGCTTGAGCCCATTGCTCCTTGTCCTGTCACCTGCCCCCACCGAGGACAGTCCAGCTCCATCCTCTTTGCAGCCCCCCTGCAGGGAGGTGATGGCTGCTATTAAGTCTCCCCTCAGTCTCCTCTTCTCTAGATGAAATAAGCCCAGTTCCCCCAGTCTTTCTTCCTAAGTCATGTTCCCCACCCCGCTCATCGTTTTGTTTGCCCTCCAACGTAAGCCTTATCATCCGGTCTTGCATTGGTGTGTGCATGCAGCTCCCAACGACAGCAAGAAACCGAAGGTGGGTTGATGCTCTCTCCCACTTCCGTAGGATGAAAATAGAAGGTTTCTAAGGAAGTGGGTATTTCCCCCCTCCAATATTACAAAGAAATGTGGGTCTCTCCTATGCCGGCAGACTCCCTGATGGCTGGGGCGTTACCCAGATCAGTAAGTATCAGTGTTTTTTGCAAGGACTGACCTTGAGGTCCCTGGTTCGGGCAGCATGGGTGTCAGCCTCTGCAAATAAAGTATCAGGCTTGCAATTCTGGCCTCAGAGCTAAACCTCCACCTGCAAGAGAGAAACAGGACCGCGGTGAACTGAGGCTGTTGTGCTGAGCGGTTGCATGACTTCCAGCCTTCTACGTGCACCTGTTGCCGTGGGTCCCTTACCCCGACTGCACTATTTGGGGGCAAGGGCTGCATACGTGTTTTTTCTTTCCTATGTCTGGTCGAGAGAGGTCATGGCTATGTGGCTGGGCCCCCGGAACAGAAGTAATACACCCGTATTTTATGGGAGCAAGAGCTGCTACCAAGTTCTTGTCTTCTGCACGAGTTAAGAATAACATACACACCTCCAGGGTATATGAAACTAAAGTATTCATGCTGCTGATTTCCATGCTTATCCTCAGGCTCCTGATTATTTAATCAGCAGCTCCAGGTGATTAGGAAGCTACCCTCTGAGTGAGAGGGAGGCCAGCTCTGATTTCATTTGAACAAAACTGTAGCAGGCACAGTGTGTGCCAGGCCTCTTGCTCTCGCACGCTACACCAGGTTATTAAATTTCTTTTGGAAGGGGCTGTAAATCTGGAGCGTGAGCCTCCTGCGGAGCTGGCATAGGCCTCTCCCTGACGGGCAAGTAGGTGAACTCTTGTGATGTTAATGTTTCTCCTTACTCAGCCAGTAAAAGGTCCTCTGATGGGAGGTGGCAGATGGTAAGAGATTTTGGTGCCAACACTGAACTTCTCGGCTCAGCAGTATATCCATGATGCAGAACGCTTTGCCTGGGAGGCTGAGTTTGGCTTCCGTCTATTCTTTCTGTTGCATCCCGTATCAAAATCAGGGCAGCGCTCTGGGGCTTAAAATAGAAACCCTCAGAGGCTGCTTCCTAATGGTAAATCCCAAGCATTGTCTTTACTTCATCGTGTCACCTTAAAAGTGTCGGGGGACACTAATGCAATCCGAAGAACGTAGCCGTTCCAGTACTGGGGTCATCGCTGCCGTTGCCCTTGTTGGGTATTATTGATGTGTTGTCAGCGCTGAAGTCTCAGGGATTGCAATGTCGACAACCAGGAGATCCCGACGCTGATCTTGTTTTAAAGAACAACCACAGGCACGGTTTGGTGGCCAAGATTTCGCCAGGTTTATTGTCTGCAAGCGCAGCCCTAACGCATTTTGGCCTAACAAGTACATCAGACGTGGAGCTGAAGCATTTGTACCTGGGGCCAGATACAAGACCACAGGCCACTACAAATCCCCGGATTTCCAATCCTCCTTTTCTACAACGGTGAAATCAAGTTACATATTGCATGTCATCTGTATCTTGAACGTTTCAAATGGTCCCGTACCGGGGGCTTGTTTCACTTTCTGACCTAGGTGTTCCTGTTCCAGCTTTATCATCCTGGTACGGGACTTTCCTACCTTGCACCATTGGCTCTCCCTCCCATGTCTTGGCAGCAGCACGGTACTTAGACTCCTGGGGTCCCAGGCAAACCTTTAGTATCGGGGCTCCCCTTCGCCAGGGATAATGATAATAATAATCATCATTTTCACAATTATCAAACCCCCTTTCTGTCCAGGCCCTGGGTGACTGCCCGGTTCGCCCATGCCTGTGTCTGGCCCTGCTTGGAAGGAGCGTACATCTGGCCCATGAGCTACCTTTTCTTTATGTGAAGAGTTCATGCATCAGTCACGTTCGCCAGCACTTTAATGAAGCCTTCGTGTCAGCAGTATATATTGACCAATGCTCCGGCGAGGCCTACGAGCACCACGTCGTGTTGAAAGCTTGGCTCAATCAGGGTCAGTCCATATGTGACGAAATGGGATGGAGAAACAACCTTTGCTAAGGAGAGGCATCTACCTTGTAAGTAGGCAGCCGTCAATCCTCTGGACCTTGGCGTACATGTATGAGGTCCGGTCAGATGCCCGATGAATCCGTTTGTGGCCGACGAACCCAAGTCGAGAGCAACACAGCTCGTTACAAGTGTCATAGATACGTCGTCTGAGCTGGAGTCCGCGTTTACAGCGGGCTGTTTTCTTCTTGCTCGCTTTGCTTCCATCCTTGGGATCAAAACTGCTTCGTGTTGAGCTGCGCCCAGCACCAGATGTTCCCTCCGGCTTCGACAGGGCTCTGTGTGCTCCTCCCAGCTTTCCACGGTGATGTTCAACACCTTCAGATCGTTTTTGCACGCATCGTGGTACCGCCATAGAAGGTGACCCTGCTTTCTAGAGTCTTCTCGTATCTCACTAGGCAAGAGGTTCTTGGGGATACAGCCTTCTCCGACTCTCCTGACATGGCCGATCTATTGCAACCTCTTCTTCTTGACAGCGGGGTCTAAGCGTGTCAGTCCTGCCTGCTCCAGTACCTCTGGTTTTGGTATGCTGTCGTCCCACTTTATTTTCAGGATCTGATGCGGATATCTCACGTGGAAGCCGTTCAGCCTCTCGATGTGCCTAGTATATGTAGTCCATGTTGTTGGACCGTAAAGCAGGGATGACAGCACATGTGTCTCGTAGACACACATCTTCACCTCTGCTGGTAGTTTGCAGTTATTCTGTGCACGTTTCTGCATAGCCCCAATTTCTTAGCTACTTTTCTGATCTTGCTAGTTCAGTCTGAAGGTTGAGATTCCT
>NW_005842504.1:130040-130377 GCF_000455745.1 Alligator sinensis
TCGTAGCACCCAAGTAGCAAAAACGGTCAACAACACCACGAGATTTATCTTCCAGAGCGACGTCAGGTATCGGTTCTTTCACTCCTTCCTTGGTACGCGATCGCAGCCTTCTGGAGACTAATTGCCATCCCGAAGCGCTTGTGTGATGCAGAAAATCTGCCCAAGAGGTTTTGCAGGGAAGGTTCACTGTGGGCAACGAAGGCTGTGTCATCTGCAAGCAGGAAATTGCCCAGAACCAGTTCTTTCACCTTGGTTTTCCCTCTACACCTTGCGATGTTGAACAAGCCTCCATCTAGTCTGGTTTGAAGGTGAATGCCATCACTGAATGCATGAAGAA
>NW_005842504.1:130408-133749 GCF_000455745.1 Alligator sinensis
GCAGGAATGAAAAGCAGATGTTAAACAGCACGGGGGCTAACATACACCCCTGTTTCACTGGCTTCTAGATGTCCACTCCCTTCCTCAATCTGTGAGGTTTCCATGCACGGCCTTCTGGGAGCCAGACTGATTCAGACAGTTAGCATTGCTTTCCGGGTGTCTCAGATGGCTCGCTAGCCTTGAGCCTCACAGCCGCATCTGCATAGCGGTGTTTTGCTGGTTCCAGCTCATGCCATTGACTTCTTCAGGGCATCAGCACGACATTCATGTGGCTCTCCCACGGGTGGTGCATCGCCTTAGATGAAGCTGATCGTTACTGGCTGTTGGAGGAGGGTGCATCTTCATCAGGGCTAAAATGAGGCCCCAAAGGATCGTCCCGTTTTGGGGATCGAGACATATCAAACCTTTTCATATATTGTAATCTCCCTGCATCAGGGGCTGTCCCGGCTCTTTATTTCTCTGTTCTGTTTTGAACAGCATCTACCATGCTGGGGGGTCTTAGTCCATGACTGGAGCTCCTAAGTGTTGTCTCAGTGCTATAATCACCGTTGTTGTTACCCGGTGAAACGAGGTGAAAACCATCGGGACTCGACGTAGGTGTGTACCAGGTTTCTGTTGAAGTCGCAGTGAGCGGGACCACAGAGAGCCTGTAAAGTTAAAACCCATCTGTACACACTCTTCTCCAGAGATTTTCTCACCTCTTGGTCTTTGCGGCCCGTGCAGACACCCTCTCGGTAGCATTCAAGCCTAGGACATAACCTGACACGTAGCGTTCTCTTCTTGGAGAAGGTCAGATTTGAGCATTGGGATGGACCGTGCATCCTCATGCTGGAGGTGTGCAGATCTGTTGGGCAGGCACCACTCTTATCCCTGCGGCACGGGCGGGGAGCTGAGAGCCGCCTAACGAGGCTAAATGACTCCCCCGCGCTCTTCCCATGATCACTGGCCTCAGCGTAGCATCCCCAGTGTGAACAGCTCTTTGCTTCCCTGAACCAGCTCGTTCTCATTTCCTCATCCTTCCTCAGTGAAAGTTATTTAAAACAGTCCTTTCGTGACTCAGCCTTCGCTCAGACATCAGGTCTCACCTCCGGGCTTGGCACAAATACACGATCCCCTACTTGCACATCCACAGGGCCTTACCTTACCTTACCTGACCTTACATACACATCACTCTCCCAGGGAAACTCAGTGCGTTTCTGTGCAAGGTGTACTTCATTGCTTGCAACAAAAGAAAACTGCTGCCTGTGTGATATTTTTACTGGGATGCAGACCTGGATCGATGCAAGGTGGCATTGCAGGAGGAGACCTCTTTCTTTCCACACGTCCTGCCTGGCTCCTCACGGCTGGGGGAAGGCAGCGTAGCAGAAGAGATTGATCTTGAGGAACACGAGGGACCTGAGCTAAGCCTGCAGCACAAAATCACAAAATGCAGCTTCTTCCTCGGCAAATGTGTGTGAAAACACTTGATTTTTATCAGTGAAAAGGCAGGGTAGATAAGCACCTTTATAGACTAACTAAATAAGATATATATATAGAGAGAGCACAGAAGCTTTCATGAACCCAAGTTCACTTCATCAGATGCTGTGAAAGGATGTGCAGAAAGCAGAGGACGAGGAGGAGAGAGAAATTAGAATACAAAGACAAGGGAGGGAGCGGGGGAAACGTGTGGAGGAAGGAGGGGGCAGTTCGAGGAGAGAAAAGCAAAAAGCAGTAATCCCATAGGAACAAAGTGGGTCACCAGAGCTACTCTGAGTAACGAGATAGAAACCCATAGTCCATGTTTAAATCACACTTAACACAGCCCAGTTTGTGGAGGATTTCTTGTCCTGTAGTTTCCTGTTCAAACTGGTTTTTCATCTTTTATTTTATTTTTTGCCTGAGAACAGCAATCTTGAGGTCAGGGATGGAGTATCCAGGTAGGCTGAAGTGACTTCAGACTAACACAGCTAACTACCTCTCTCTGTATCGGTGAAAGCGTTGAAGGAGTTGGTTGAGCACACTCAAAAGACAAAAGAGCACACTCAAGTCCCTTCCTTTCAGCGGATATGTGATCCGTGTCTTCCAGAGCCCCGCCAGCAGAGCTGTAGCTCAGGGAGGAGGATTCAAAAACCATAACTTCAGCTAAGTACAGACGGTCAAAAAGCCCGAGGCTGAATCGATTGGATCTTCGCAGATTAGTTGAAGCTGTGTAGACTGAACCGATAAACAAGTGAACAGACATTCGCTTTTTTGATTTTGGAAACGCAGCCGCAGGCCAAGGGCTAGGGACAGACATTACACATAAACCGGTTTAAGTGATCAGAAACTGGTTTAAACCTGTAACAGAACAGACATTCAGTGCACATAAACCAGTGTGGAAATGGCTGACACCGGTTTGAGATAAACCTGGTTGAAAGTAGTATCAGACTTAACTGCTTTGGGTCAAACCGGTTTATGCAATGTCTGTCCCAGCCCCCTTCTTGATTTAGCTTAAACTAGAGTCCCCCAGCATCCCAGATGCTTTGCAGCCCTGGGTGGGGCTCTCAGCTCCACAGCAGAGGTGGCCCCGCCCCCCTGCTCCCTGGTTGGAGCTCCAGCAGAGACGGCAGGCGCAGCAGGGTCTGCCTGGCTTTCCCCTGCCCCATCCCCACCTCACCACGCACTGCTTAAGCAGGGATTCCTCCCCGCCGCCCACCGAGAGCATGGACCGTAGCCAGCATGTGGTGTGCTAGCTAATGCTGAGAGGTGGCCTGCAGACAAGACAGTGTCCGCTTTGGGTTTTTTGGAGCTAATCAACAGGCAGCTGGTAATGTCCCTGCATTCCTTCCTTGGAAAAAGTTTAAGAAGAGCTTGAACTGATGAGAGGGGCTTTTGTTTTGCTGATGGGCTGAGAAATGCTATGTAACTCCCTGCTCTGTAAGTAAATGTTGTGTAACTCCCTGCTGGCTCTGCCACTGGTCAGAGGAGCAGTGGGGGTGGAGGGGAACCCTTCCCTAATCAGAGTGTCCTGCCAGGGTCCAGCCACCGCCCCCCTGCCCCCGCCAGTTCAGCATTATAGAAGGGAAGGGAGGGCTGATCAAACAACCCCTTTCCCGCTCCCCCTCCCCCCAGTTTCTAGCCTGAGCCACTGTAGGCATGTGCCTGCATTTCCTCAGTTTGTGCAGTTACAAACTGGTTCAGCCTAGCCAGGTTAGACTAACCTACGAAGATTGAATCAGTTCAGGCTCAGGCTCTTTGAATGTCTGTCCCTAGCCAAGGGGCGCTAGAGCACGCCTCCCTGCTCAGCTGGAGCATATAGCTTGGGCCAAGGTTAGCCTGCCTGCCCACCCTATCTTATCTAGCTGGGGTCATCTAGACCCAGC
>NW_005842504.1:133759-146128 GCF_000455745.1 Alligator sinensis
TGCAGGGGGTCGGACTCGATGATCTATTGAGGTCCCTTCCCGCCCTAGCATCTATGAATCTATGAACCCTGCAAGGGGAGAGGGTCCGGGGCAGGTGCAAAGCATTCTGGGATGCTGGAGGTCTGAAAGTTAATGTGAATCTAGAGGGGATCCAGGACAGAAGTTCAATAAACCGATTTACCCTGCAAGGGGAGAGGGTCCGGGGCAGGTGCAAAGCATTCTGGGATGCTGGAGGTCTGAAAGTTAATGTGAATCTAGAGGGGATCCAGGACAGAAGTTCAATAAACCGATTTAACTTAGATCAGATAAGTCTGATGCTACATCCATCCAGGTTTATCTTAAACCAGTTTCAGACACTTTGAAAGCAGTTTACGTGCACCGAACTTCTCTTGCGTTACAAATTTGAACCAGTTCCGATCACTTGTACTGGTTTATGTGTAACTTCTATCCCGAGCCCAGATGTAGGGCAGCAGAGCAGAGGCAGGTAAGTCATTTCCAGAAGGGCTTGCAGCAGCACAAACTGAGATTTGCCCTACTTTTGTCCTGTGCCCTGTTTACTGCTAGAATCTAAGCAGAAAAGAAAAAAGAAGGCAGGGAAAGAAAAGAAGTGGGTTGCACCAAGATTTAGGGCCAGATTCTTGGCAGGTATAAATTGCCCTACATCTAATTTAGTCAGCAATGTTACACTGTTATACACCATCTCAGGGGCTGCGTATTACTTGCTAGTTGCAAGAAATAGCTCTATTTTCCTATTTGCTTGATTCAAAAACTGACTTGCAGCCTTCTGGGTCCTTGACCATCAGTTAATGAGGCATGTGTATATGTGTCTAGGAAAGGAGCTCTATATATTAGGTCAGAGGCTGAAGACTTTGGGACAGGAAACTGTCTAGAAGTGCATAGATATACCTTTGTGATAGAAGCTCCTGTCCTTGGTCAGGACCGTTGGATGCTGCCGCAGTAGATAAACACAGCACACACACAAGCTTTTACCACGTTGCCAGCTAATTTCCAAGGAGAGGTCATTGCAAACGTGCCTTCCTTGCAGAGGCTGTTTAGCAAGGGTGTCAGCACTGGCGATGTAGACTCCTATAACCTGCAGTGCCTGGACTAAGACCCACCTGTTGTTCCTCTTCAGAGGATTTTCCACGTGGAGGACAGCCACGAATGGTTGTTGAATAAAATGGTAGAAGGTGTTATTAGCACAGAGGAGCAAGTTGGATCTGGTTTTTCTGTTCCTTGTTCAGTCATCTGTATTTATTTGTGCAAATCGCAACCCTTCTTCCCCAGCACTGGTTCCCCCCATGTTACACTGGTGCAAATACTTGCACAAGACTCCAGGTGATGGGAAATCAAACCCATGTATGAAACTCTCTCCTACCAACATGAAAATGTGATCAGACACGATCCTTATTTACACGGAAGCAATTTCACACTGCTTCAGTCACATAAAAGGCCCTGTAGCAGGTGGCAATGCATGTTTTTTCTCCCACTAAAAAAATCTTTGGACTTTTTGGACTAGTATGAAATGATCTCTGTAAGTGGGATTCAGAACCCTTGTCCTGGTTTTCTGAGCAAGCTCCAGCATGGTTTATTCTTACTTTGCAGAATACCTGCGGACGATTTCTCTCAAGCAGTTTCTTGTCTCCAAACCTTCTATTCTTAGCCATAAAATTGCCTTCTTGCAGAAATGGCCCCTCTCTCTGGAGATGAGTCACTTTGCACAAGACTTCTTGACACTTTACACCCACTTTAGGTCATTTCTGGCATTTTTCTTCTGAAGTGGGGTCAGTTGACCCTTCCAATTTGCCAGGAAAATATTTGCTCTCTCAAGCCAAACACACTCCATGCTGCAAAAGAGCCATTCTTTGCCTTTGATTTACAGAAAAAAACTTGAGCACGACTTTTTAGACAGTTCAGAGGCTGTTTGATTGTGTGTGTGCGCGCGCGCGCGTGTGCAGCTAATAAGGGCAAGGTAATTCAGCTGTGCCCTTAATGTCTGCTCTGTGCCTGTGCTAAACACATGGACAACATTTTGCCATGTAAGTCCCTCTTGGTGCTTTATGAGTTTCTGCCTTTGTTCATAATGATAAGATCTGCTTCTCTGACCTCATTTAGAAGCCATCTCTGGGTTTTACAATGCTTAATTCTCACTAGGGTGACATACTTGCATGTTCTACTTGTGTGTATGATTGGATGAGGTCGGGTTTTAGGCTTTGGTGTTTTCAAAGGGACTTGGATTCCTTTGGATGTTTTGAAAAATGCAGACTTAGGGACTGACTCCTCTTCCCACTAGCTTTATTGACCACATTTTTTACGCTTCTGTAAAATGTCTCTGTCTCAGGGCACTAAGGTGTGCCTGCTCCTTTAAGAGCAGAAGCAGCCAAGCTAGAGAGCCCTGATTGCTAGGCAGTGCTCCAGGCCACAGCTGCAGGTAGCCTGGGCAGCAGGCTAATGAGGGGACTAGCTAGCGCCTGTACCTGGTCAGCCGACTGGAAGGAGGCAGGGCACTGGGCACATATAAGCCCCAGGGCTGGGGCTGGCAGGGGTTAGTTCTCTGCCAGCAGCCAGGGGGACGGAGCTTGCAGAAAAAGCTACTTGGAGATGCTTGGTTGCCTGTTCTGCTGCTGCTGAGACTGATGGGCTCTAAGAGCTCCTGAAGTACCTGGGGCTAGGAGACGCACATTACTGAGAGAGAAGCTAGCCTTCTTAAAGGGGAAGAGTGTGGCCTCCAGTGTCATTGTTATTATTATTGTTATGTTGTAGCCCAAGGGCTTGTATTTATATTATTTGCACTGGTGGACCGGGATGAGGCTAATTGGGTAGGGGGAGGCCTCACTGGGGCATACTACCAGGGTGAGAGCCCAGCACTGGAGTGGGCGCAGCGACGGGGGGTGTTGAGAGCCCAGCACTGGAGTGGGTGTAGCTAGACTGAGGCCTCATCCAAAGAGACAATGTTTAAATACCACCTGCGAGGCATGGGGCGCGGTAAAGGGAAGGTTTTGGAGCCACACATCTAGCCCATAAGACTTAGGGTGTCCCGTGAGGCATCTACTTAGAGCGGGACCCAGAAAGGGGTCCAAGAACCTGCAGGGTTCAGTGGGGTCCATCAGAGCCATGATCAAACATAAACTCTTGGGCAGCCTCCTTGTTTATTAGTTATACCAACAAGACGTGGCAGGCAAGACAAGAAGGTGCCCGCTGGGCAGAACTAGCATGGTCACGGAGCCCTAGGGGTATCACGGCCATCCCTGGTGACCTTGTGCCATGACAATCTCTCCTTCCAGACTTGTAAGGTAATGATAAATGCAGCCCGTTGGCTGATGTGACAACAAGCTTCCTCTGGTTTAAGGCAGCAGAAAGCTGCTTGTCTTATTCCCCTTGATTTTAATTTACGGTCTTCACCTGGGGTAGTGCTCTGCACCAAGGCAAGGTGAGCATGAGGCACTAGCACTCCAGTGACATTATCCTTTCACTCTTTCTTTGCATAGGTGTAGACGACTCTACAGAATGCAGCACAATAGTAGGAGTTCAGGGCCCTGCTCTCTGGTGCTTTGTTACCAGAAGCAGCTCATTATAACGCCAGATGACCATGTAGGAACGTGACAAGGGAGTATGTGACTTGAGAGACACGTAACTCCCTGGCTGTGCCCCAGAATCTCCCTGTCCCCCTGGGAAAGTCATTTAGCACTTGTTCCAGACGCATTCAGTCTCCACAACTGTAGATGCTGCAGCGTTTTGGCAGTAGCAAAAATCTGCCTCTTGATTTCTCTCAGTTTAGTTCCACATCTGCAAAAAAAACGGGGATGACTGTACTCCCTTTAATGCCTTGTCTGTTTAGACTTTAAGATCTTGGACTCTTACTCTGCTCCTGGGCAGTGCCCAACCCAGTGGGGCCCTGGACTCCGTGGGGACCAACAGTCTCTACTATAATACATTAAAAGAAATGAGGAGAGGAAAAGAGGAGACTTGCATATCAGTGACACCTTCCCTGTATGGCAGCATTTAAAGGTTAAGGCCTGACTCATCATCTGGGAGTGTAATTCAATCTATTCTGATGCAGTGGTATTAAAATTATGTCCAGACACACCTCATAGATTCAGAGGCTTGAAAAAATTGGCTTTGAGAATCAAATGCAACTAAGGGCAAGAAGCAAGTTCTGGTTTTTCCTTCCCATCCTTCCCACATGGTTCCTGGTTACTGCAGAGCTGCGGCATGCTGGCTCAGCGCGGAACAGGACGGCGCTGTTTTGACACGGAGGAAGAGCAGACCTGCACCCCAACTTCCCTGTGAGAAAATAATGCACGCTAGGTGAAGAAAATGAGCACCCAGCTTCGAAGGATTCGGAGGGATCGTGTGTATTATCCATGTCAGGTTCCTTCACCTCATCCTTGATACCAGCCAAGCACGAGGCACAGGAGTGAAATTAAAAAGGTTCAACGATTGCCCCAGAACAAATAGTTCAGGAATTCGAGGCTGGCAGAAATACAGGTTGGCCAAACTGCGGCCAAGGAGCCAGATGAGTACATTTGGCACCTGATTGGGCCGTGCAGCTGGAGAACAGATTTCACCAGAAGGCAGGAGATGTTTGCAGGGTGGCGACCTTTGGCCAAAAGGAAGGTAACGCTCTGCTCTAATTTCACTTATGCCCTTCACACTACACTTCTTTGGCACGGTGAAACGGCTTCAAAGTGAGCGTGAATGTTACATGCACACTTCGGCTTGCCATCGCCGTGGGAAGGGGCAGATCTCTAAATGCGAATTGGGCCCCAAGTCCGTGCATAAAACAGCAGGCATCAGCTCGTCAGCGGCTCGACCATGCTTCAGTAATAAAATCCACTGTACTCGGTGTGTATGCGCGTGCAGTGTAATGAAGGGGACACGCTAGGAGTTTAGAAAGATCTTAATATATGAGAGCTGTTGCAGGTAAGTGCAGGAGCAGTTTCAATAAACACACAAGTACAAACAAAAGATAAACCCAGGCGGAGGATCCCCGTTATGCTCCTTTCTGCTGCCTGCTCGCAGAGCAGGCCAAGCCGAGCTGCACGCTGCAACCCCCCAGCTTTGTAACGACATGCTCATGTGTGAAAAGTGCATCTCTTGCGGGAGGGACCGATCGATACTTGCTTGGGCTCTATGAAGCATCAAAGTCTTTGCTGCAGAAGCTGGCAGACGTGTGGCAGCGGAAGGTGCAAATGGGAGCGTTTCTGTCTGTTTTCAGAGCGCTCCGGTGGGGGATGAAGGGAATGTGTGCGCTTGGAAAGATTATGCACCCGGTGTCTTGTCAAAACCCGTCTCTGGAATTTCAGGACAACAGAAATACATGGCACCAGGAGCCAGAAGATTGGGGTCAGGAAAACCTGGTCTAATACCCCTTTTGAGTGCAGCATCGTTTGGTAGGTGGACAACCAGATTTAACGGGGTAGGTGGGGGAGGATCTCCTCACCTTAACTCGAGGCATCCTGCTGCTTCCTGTAAATCAGGTGCTTAACGTGACTGCTGTGAAAGAGCAAAGACGCCCGTTTTGGGAAGTGGAATTTGAAAGGCTGCTTTTGTCAAAGACTCGGTGCAGCGGTGATGATCCCCGTTTCCTAGCCACGTCTTAGCTGACATCAGTCCTCTAAAACCGAGAGCAAGAAGAGCCCCATCACCTCTGCTCAGAGCTCCCTAAAAGCCTTGCTGGGGTTATTAATGTTTGTTGATGGGCCTTTAATGTGAACAGACTTTGACAAATGCCTTCAGTAATAATGTCAGTAATAAAGAGTAACGACTGATAATAACGGTACGTACAACGGCCTTTAGTTCCAAATTGGTTTGCAAATCTGCAGTCGTTGAGCCTGTTTCTGATATCGCTGATACCATATTTAGGATCCCGTGCTGCCTACATTACTGAAGAAGCAGGTAATTAGTAGCGTTGTGGCTATTGCACCGCTGTTCTGTTCCTGACCACCAGCTTTGCTGGGTGACCTTGCAGAAGTTGCTCCTTTCTGTGCCTCTCTTTCCTCTCCTCCTTTTATCTGTCTGCTCGGTTTAAATTGTAAGCTCTCCAAAGTGCCTGGTCCAGTAGGTCCCTTATCTCCAGTGGGGTCTTTCGGCTCTATTCTAATGTGAATACTTATATTTTCAGAGGGGAGCTAAGTTACAGAGGGGGTGTCTACACGAGACGGTACTGCGACGTCGCGTCAGCGGGCACAAGCTGTGATGCCGACGCAGTAGGGTCAGAAACGGCCCGTGCACCACCGGGACACGGGCGGGTGCACGTGTAGACGCACCTAGAGTGGAGGAGATCTTCCTCAAGATAGAAAAAAGCAAATAGCAGATCTGGGATTAGCACCCCAGAGTCCCGGCTCTTGGCTACTGTTTCCTCTTTAGCTTTCTGAATTTCTTTTCTCGTCTCTGTATTTCTTTCACAAGTTCCAGCATGCCAGCATCACCGCGCCGCATGGCAAGAAGAAAAAACTGCCTGACAAGTAATATCTCCTCATCTGTCCCTTCTCCCGCAGTCCTCTCCCCTGCATTGTAAGCACACGTGCCCATCTCTTCTTGGAATGCATTTCAGAAAAAGGGGTTAAGCAAGGGCTAGAAATTTGGAAAATCACAGGGCTTTATTGCCAGTCCTGGTTCTCAGCTAACTGCAAGTGCTTGAATACGGACAAAAAAGTGATCTCAAGAGAGAGCGAGAAACAATGGGAGCTCATTCTGTTCTTGATTGTATACAGGTATGAATTCACTGTAACTTTTTTGAAGTCAATTAAGTGTATGCAAGATCAGGATTGAATCCACTGTCCAACTGAAATACTAGTATCATCCTGACTTGAGGCCACACTGCTTCTGGTTAGTCCATGTAGAGCCATTACCCAGTCCATCATCTTCATAACTATTCCGGTGTTCTGTCAACGCCGCTGAGAGCAGAGCTTAACCTCTGCTATACTTCTTCTTGAGTAGAGCGCGCAAGACTTCCCAGCGTAGATATTCCCATTGTGTATTGGACAAGAGGCTCCTCTGACCCTAGGAGTGCGATCGCCATTTGACCAGGCAACGCTTCACGGGCCACCCAGACTGCAACGTGGGAAGCTCCACTTTCTACCCCTCTGTGGAGGAGCGGTGAATTGGTGGGCCAGCAGCTGGACACTGTCCAATTCTGGTATACTATCGACACCAACGGCTGGGAGGAGCGAGCTGCTGACCGGCCAGCGTGGCACCACCTGGTCCACCAAGGCACGCACCGCTTCGAGGCCCAACGGCTCGATACTGAGGCGGAGCGGCGGCGGCGGAGGAAGGAGGAGCCCAACCCGGGCTGCGAATCCCGCTCCCCTGTGCAGCAACATGTCCCTGTTGCCAAAGAAAGTGTGTATCCAGAATCAGACAATTGAGGACCCGTCAAGCCTGACGGACATCACCCTTGACTCCGAGGGATTGCCGACGATGACTGTCCGCACGTTTGTGGATGCCAACTTCCTTCCTGCTGCTGTATGCAGAAAGGCTGGGGTTTGCTGCCTTGCATCAACTTACCTTTTTGGAAAGGCTTGAAAAGCTGCAGGAAAACCTGCCTCAGTGAGAGACCGAACAGCTGGACTTATTTAGCATCTTCACAAATAAGGTTTAGACTTGTTTATGGTCTACAAGTATTGACGGGGTAGAAGATTTCTGATAGCAGAGGTCTCTTTTAATCCAGCAAGCAAAGGCTGAACAAAATCCAGTAGTTGGCAGCTGATGTGGGATTAATTCAGCATTGAAGAAGAAGGTGCAGGTTTCTTGTTCTGCTTTTCTTTTGGCACTGATATATCAATTCATCATCAGAGCAGCTTTTCTAACGGGGTGGTGGAGTCTCCCTTGCTTTGAAGTCAAATAAAATAAGTACAAGCTAACCTATGGAACTTCTTGCCACAAAACTAAAAGAGGTCAGGCATTTAAATGGATCGCAGGAACAATTCGATTATAACAATGCAAGGGAAAACAAAGGGCCACAGCACTACAGTGCCTTGCATCTGCAGAGGTTCAGCTTCAAGTGTTTTGGAAGGGATACAAGTCAAAACTGGATGTCGTTCCAAAACCTGCGCTGGAGCTCAAACAGAAGTTTCTACCTGATGCAGCAATTACTCCTTGCCGTTCTTTGGCCTCTGCTGTACTTAAGGTCAGAGTGGATGATCATAATGCCCTCTTTTAGCCTTAAAGTCTTTGAATCTGTAAGTAAATGGGCTGTGGTAGGGTCCCCAGGTTCGGACCTCCTTGCAGACCTGTAGTACACGAGCCCGCTGGGCTGCTTGAAATCACAGTATATTAAAATGCGCACCGTGAAAGCCTTAGCTTTACACTGAAGAATTTGTCTGTCTTAATGTCAGCTGCAGAATGGCCTTTTTCTTGGCAACAAGACTAATGAGAAATAAAATGGATTCATCAAGGTGCAGAGTCGTTTAATGATAAGGAATTAAAGGAAAAGGACAATGCCGTGCTACCAAGTCCGGCATCGGATATTTTAATCTTATTACGACAGTGTTTCTCTCATATCTGCAGGCCCCGTACAAACACGTTTTTGCTTCGTTCTTGTTTCAGAAAGGATTTGCAACACTGGGCACGTCTACACGTTCATTAATGCGCCTTAGATACTGCCGTCTGGTTTAGTGCTTCCTTAATAAACGTGCAGTACCTAGAAGTACTGCGCAGTAGTGCCAGGGCGTGGTTATTTAGTGGCGCTTACTGCTCATTAGCCTAATAACACGGCACAGTAGACAATTAGCGTGGTTTGTGCGGTGACGCGCTACTGCAGTGTTGCATCTTGGGTAGACGTGCCGGCTGTGGCATATAGAGAATAATGCAACCTTATTGTTATAGCTGGTAATCTTCCCTGGCTGGGGTCTGTGGGTGTTTGTGAAGCTTGCAACGCTGGGATTAGAAACAAGAAGTGACAAGTCTGAGTATGTGGGAGATTATCCCACGGGGAGACAATCACCGCCTCAGGGTAAGATGAGGAGGAGACTCGCAGCAGAGTTTGCCTCTGTTCCACTGAGGATTCAGGACTATTCAAGCTAGGTCTACACTGCAAGCCACGGTCTAAACCAGCCTCAAATGAAGTAAGGTAGATATTGCTACTGGTGTCATCGGAGCAGTACGAAGCTGAGCCTGGGCTTCCCACCTGACTCTTTACCGAGAGCTGAACCTCACGCTGCCGTAGCTGAATATTGTTGATCCCAAAACTCACCGATTTAAACTAACTCCGAAACGTCTTTGCAAGCTGCAGTTGCTCCTTTGGATTGCGTGCAAGTGTGCAGACATGTGTTGACATAATTTTGCTACTATAAGTTTTGTTGGCTCACAGTTGCCAGCATCGCTATGTCACCAGAGCACATGCACACTGGGCTGGTTTTGCTAGTGCCCCTTGTCCTAATTGCAAGAGGTTATATTAGCAGAAACCCCAGTGCGCTGTAAGTAGACGCCCAGGGGTTACTGCTGCCAACGTTACTGCGTCACTGCAGTGTGTCCATGCTGGGATTTTACTGGTGGCTGTATATGGGCTGATGGCTTTGGCACGCGGGAAGGTGCTTTTATTCACAGAAAGGCTGGGTTTTGCTGGCTTGCATCGAATTTGCATGTAGACACATGCAAATTTGTGGCAACAAAAAGACAACTTTTATTGACAAAACCTGGTGCACAGAACAAAGTCTAGATTTGTTATTTCCTGGGAACGCTGCAAACCCTGGATACGTCTCAAAAGAGAGCAATCCCACGCTCCAGGACAGGCCGGGGGTGACGGGCTGGGCAGCAGCTCTGCAGAAAAGGCCCTGGGGGTGAGCGTGGAGAAGAAGCTGGACAGGAGCCAGCAGTGTGCCCTTGGTGCCAGGCAGGCTACGAACATCCTGGGCTGCATTGCTAGGAGCGGTGCCAGCAAATCGAGGGAAGTGATTATTCTTCTCTATTCTGCACTGGGGAGGCCACATCTGGAGTCCTGTGTCCAGTTGTGCCCTCTCCCCCCACTGCAGAAAGGATGTGGACACATTGGAGAGAGTCCAGCAGAGGCAGTGAAAATAGCACTGGGGCTGGGGGACAGGACTGGTGAGGAGAGGCTGAGGGAAATGGGCTGATTGAGTCTGCAGAAGAGAAGACCGACGGGGATTGAATAGCAGCCTTCAGCTCCCTGCAGGGGGGCTGCAAAGAGGATGGAGCTGGGCTGGTCTCAGTGGGGGCAGATGGCAGGACAAGGAGAACAAGAACAAGGAGAAATGGGCTCAGGCTGCAGCAAGGAAAGTTGAGGTTTAATATTGGGAAGAATTTTCTCACTAGGAGGGTAGTAAAGCACTGGAGCAGGTCACCCAGGGAGGTGACAGAAGCTCCATCCTTGGAGGTTTTCAAGACCCGGGTACACAAAGCCTTGGCTGGGATGATGTAGCTGGGGCTGGTCCTGCTTGAAGCAGGGGGGTGGACCCGATGTGACCCCCTGAGCTCCCTTCCCACCCTCACTTTCTATGATTCAATGACTGCAATACCCTGGAGGTCTTGGATGATGGAGTTGGGGCTGGTCCTGCTTGGAGCAGGGGGTTGCACTAGATGTGACCTCCTGAGGTTCCTTCCCACCCTCACTTTCTATGATCCTATAAGTGATGTAGCCACCCAACGTGGAGCCATAGGACAGGAAGGGGCCTCCTGGGTTAATAAGTCCAGTCTCTGCATTCACCAGCTATCGTGAATGAACAGAATTCCTTAAATCTCCCGTTCAGACTCTCACTCCTAACTACAAGGCATGATCTCCAGACCCCAAGAGCACCCCACTGATGGGATAGAAAGACATGCAGTGCAACCCTTGCATTACTTTGAAAGACCTCAGCTCCCATTTTTCCTCATCAGGACTCTGGGAAGGAAATGGTAGTAGGGTTTGCTGTTCCTACAGATAAGAGCAATCCATTATTCATCAATTTAACTAAATAAATGCATGGTCAATCAGTAGAATTGGTGGTTGGCACTGATACAGAAGCATTAATCTTGAGTAAGAAAGATGGTCTTGCTAATTGGGCTGGACTGGGACTTGAGAGGTCTTCGTTCACTCCCTGGCTCGTGTGTCCTTGGGTCCGCTTTGTCTGTCCTGTGCCTCGAGTCCCCAGGTACAAAATGGGCAGAATATTTCCTGACCTCATGGGGGAAAGGGGTCTTCAGGGATTGCAGGAAGCTTGGAGCCTGGAAAACTAGATTCCACCATTGGACTTGTTGGAGTAGGACGTGATGTCTTTTCCACGTTGCTGTATGCTGAGACAAAAAAAGGCAGGATGAGGCCCCTGGAACGGCAGCCCTGGCAGGGCTGAGGACCTGTGGTCAGTACGACTTGACCAGCGGTCTCCCGAAGAGTTTGCATCAATGAAACAAACCCCCCGTCCCCATGCACACACGTGTGTACACACTCACTGGGCTTTTTCAGCGTTAGCCGTAAGCAACAACGCGCACAAGGAGGCTGGGATTGAGGACTCCCGGGGGTGGTTTTGTCACCGACTTGCAGGCTGGCACGGCTTGGTATCCTTGGTATTTGCAGTAGAAATAAATCAGGCTGTTAGCCCAGCTGAGTGCTTTAGGGACTCGGTCATGGCCAATAGGAGACACGGGACTAAAGCCAGCGTTTACCTTTATTGACAACATTATTAGAGACTATCGCATTGTTAGCGCTCTTGCTTGGGGGCACTGGGCATAGTTAATCTCTGCAGGAAACTTGGTCGTTTCCGTGTGAGCCATTCTGCATGGAAGAGGCAGACTCCTGCTTCTTCTGTAATGAAGCAGAATTAGCCTTTAATGTTTTGGAGCCTTAAAACAGGAATACTAATGACCTTTACATTTCCACGAATCTCTGCGATGCCGTTCAGGGCTGGAGCTCCGCGCCGCGCTGACCTACTTTTCCTGAGTTAGCTGATCTCAAACCGAGCCACATCTGCTGCAGCAGAATTGCTCGTGGGTGCGGTGACTGACTATTGATTCAGTGATAGATATGTAAAGAGGGCCGGGAACAAAGCTTGTTAGACTGTCTCGCTGGCGTTTTGCTGCCTGATGCTGACTCCTTTTTCACAGCCTATTTTTAAGCAGCTTTCTCTTTCTGATCTCTCATTCACCGACCACTTTTACTTACAAAAGCGAATTCTGTCAAGGTAATGAGTGACAAGCAGTGACAATCACACACGCACACACACACACACACACACACACGCACGCACGCACACTCGTTGAGAAGCAAATTCTGGCTGGAATATACTGGAGGAAAGAAGTAATGATATGGTTTGGGAGGAAGAAGGCTGTTAACATGCCTCTCTCCCTACTTCTTTGAAGGGTGCATGTATACCAGGGTGGGGAATGCGCTGGGGTGCCTCCTCAGATGCCTTCACCTGCTTACATTTCTCTTGC
>NW_005842504.1:146138-147186 GCF_000455745.1 Alligator sinensis
CCCTATTAACGCTGATCTGGAGCCTGTTCTTCCCTTATTCTTAATTACACAATCATCCTTGAGCAAATGAAATAATTAGTGTTTACTACAAACACTGAACACGCACCCTGAATACAAAACCGACTGGAACTTCGTTTCTTTAATTGTGCTTTTCAGCGAGCACAGCTGCTTTCAACATGCACCTTTGTTAGCAAGATCCGTGAGCAATGCTGCACGAGCGCCCTTGTAGGACACAACGCGCACGTTTAAGGTGAGCAGGTGTCATGCCGAGATGCTGGGGCGAACTTCACGGCTCCAGTTCACAGTCCACGCCCCAGTTGTGAGCTGGCACAGCTATGTTGTGTGGAGGGATTATTTTCAGTACTGGTATGCCTATATATCTTCTCGCTAAACGGATACAACCTGCATGCCCAAGTGCAGGGGGCTGGACCCAGTGATCTCTACGGTCCCTTCCAGCCCCTAACAACTATGAAACTAGGTACCGGTGAGGGCTTGCTGCTTTTCACCCCTCGGTTTCATAGTGCCGTACAAAGTACTGTGCCTACGGTCTTTATAGATAAGGGAGGGAGGTTGCCTAATGAATCAGGACTGGAACTGGAGACAAAACCCGAGTCTTGACTGCCAGCCCTGTTTCTTAGCCACCAGACCATGCTGCCTCTGTTGCTAGATAACGTCATGCAGATATAAAATTATAACGGAGAAAGGCAATAAAGCTGGAGTGCAATAACGCTTTCCTTGGTTTAAGTTTTTTACTCCCGCCTGTTTCAAGCGATGAAATGTCCGATAGTGAAAAGAAAATCAGATCAGCTAAAAAGCTCCAGGCAATTTGACTTGTTTTTCTTTAAAATAAACGGGACTACCGGACATTTATTATAATGATAATCATATCCATCTATCTCAGGTCTGAATAGAGTTGCCTCTCACCATAGTGTCTGGGTATCTTCCAGGCAAGTATTGATAAAGCCAGGTGTCTGCTCAGCTTTGTGCTGCTATTTACTGTTGCATGTGTCGCATGTGCAGCACCTAGCACAATGGCTACCATCATTTT
>NW_005842504.1:147217-196396 GCF_000455745.1 Alligator sinensis
TCTTTCCTGCTTTGGAGCAGAGGGCAAGAATTAGGTGTTGGCAGAGAAGCTGTCCCCAAGGGCGTCCGACTTTGAACCGGTCTAGGCTCCTTTGGGAGCGCATTCACCTTGTCTGCAACGAGAGGTAAAACAAGTACAAGCCATGCCGTCTACACTGACCCTCGGGAGAACAGGTATTGTGGCAGGACCTCAGCTGGTGTTGTGGGACGTGGCTCTCGCTGCATTGCTCAGCTCCCATGTTGTTGCTTTACTCCGTTCGTAGCAGGTACAAAACAGTTGGTCTGGTCTGATTGCATTTTCCACCCACTTTGCAGAGACTCTGAATATAGTGTAGTAGAACAGACCTGGTGTGTTTTAATGCGCTGTGTATGCTAGTGACATTCAACAAATAATAGAGCTTGGAACAGCCCCTTCTCCACAGGCTCCATTCATTTTATAGGTGGGTTTCTGATCTCCAGGCTGCTAGACCCTAGGGGATCTTTAAACTCCACGGGCATCTCTTTAAAAGGCATCTATTGTGCCTTTTAAGAAAAGAGATTTCTCTTGGCCTTTATTCAGAAATGGATGGAAAAGCTTGGGAATTAATTATGTATTACGGGTGACTTTCACAGAGAGTTGGCCCAACCCTTATGGATCACATGAGCCCATGGAGCTGCAGCAGGAGTCCATTTGGCCCACTGGACGGAGAATTTTTACCTCCTGCTATGTAAGGACTATCTAACGGCACATTACAGAAAGCTGTTTTCAGCATGCTCTCCCTCCAGAGTTAGTGCTAAGATACCAGGGTGAGAAGATAAAAATTCACACAGGTCCACAGAGCCAGTATGAGGCGTCCCACTTAAGTGGATCTATGCTGAGAGTGTAAACCTCACCCTGGACCAATGCCTAAAGCACTTGGGCATGAAGTACCTGCATCGCCATAGCATCTGAGCACCTCAGCATTTTATATGTGCTTGCCCCACTCCATCCCTTGGTGCTTACCCTCAACACCTCATTGTACAGGAGGGGAATGGGAAGAACAGAGACTTGCAGCAAACTCCAGGCAGGCCCCTGAGATGCCTTCAGCTTAACTCTTCTGCGTGTTGAAGATCTAAGACCGTGTGGTTCCCTGTACAGTTGGTGGGGAGAGTTAGGCGCCTCCAAAGGCTTGGGTCATTCAGAGAGCGTGGAGTCATTTGCAGGTAACCAGCAGGAAACACGAATCGTAGGGACATGTCTGAGCTCCCACTTCTCTTTGGAGCTTGGGCCTTCATCCATTGAGGCTCTAGAGCACGGAGCTCTTTCTGCAGGTAGGAGCCTAGCGGAGCACTTAAAAATGGCAGACCTGGGTTTTGGTCCAACCTCAGCCTAAAAACATCAAGACCTCTATCTTCCATGTCCCAGGGGAGTACCCTAACCCCCAGATTATTGAATACACTGGATAGGACACCCTCTGCAGCTCCTGGAGAAGCTGGACCACAGTGCAGCTTTGAATGCAAAAGTGAGGCTAGAAGCGGGGGCGAGTAAGAAGGAGCCTGCCTCTGTGACCGAGTGGTTAGGGTGGTCACCCGAGTAGAAGGAATTGAGTATCTCACCTAATCCCATTTTAGGTTCCTATTTAGGAACCTGGATTCAACCGTAAGTGGCTTGCCTAAGGTCCCACAAAGTCTGTTATGGGGGGGGGGGGGGGGGGGGGGGAATATCCGCCTCCTCAACCCCTCTGTCCCACAAACCACTGGGCTATCCTTTTTTTGGGCCTTGGGCTGCTTTTCTGCATTAAGGTAGATTTCATCCAGTTTCCATGTTGGCAGTTCTCCTAGTTTTATTGCTAGTCTCCCAGTATTTGGCCCCATCTACCATACTCTTGAAATGAGGTGCAAACATCAGCTTTTTCTTGAAACAAGATGGCAATTTCTAGCCATCAAGGCATAGAGAAACGCTTGAAAATGTGATCTCTGAAGGCTGAAAATCCACAAAAATTCCTTTTATAAAAAATGTCATGTGGTCTTACTCGTGTGCTTTGAATGCTTGCTATTGGTGATGCTGCTAATTTAATGTTGCTGGTGAAATATTTTAACAAAGGTTTGACTTTAAGAAGCAACTGTACTGATGATTAAATTGCTTCTTGCTCTGCTGAGACACCTGGACAGCAGGCGTCCTTGACTTTTTCCTTTTAGACTGCAATGCTTCACCAAATAGACTTGCACCCAGACAAAGAGACAAGGATAATTTTAAAGCCTAGTAAAAATGTAAAATAGATCACAGTCTGCATGTGAAATTAGCGGAACGTTTAGAGAAGAAATTGTACTGAATATGACAGGAGGCCTATGCAGATGAATCGGGCTCCAGATGCAATCTCATTCACATATTTTAAATGAATATTCTCATTTATCCTCATTAAATATAAAACTGGATGTTGATGGCTGAATAGCAAAGGACTCCTGCCCTCACTGGTAGCCCCAGGTGTCAGGCTGGCTCGGTCTGTCTCTTTCAGTTCTCCACGCCTCTGGTTTGCTTTTGAGCTGACAGACACTGTGCCCCTGAAAGAAGATGTTTGGTCTCACAGGGCAGACCATCCCGCTAAGGCTGACCTTCGGTTGATTAAGTAGCCCTCCTCCAACTCTTAGCTGCTCTGGGGCCTAACCGAGAGAGGTCTTGGGAAGAGTGGGCACTGACAGACATGTAGGCCCCTGCTGTAACTCATGGTGCTTTACATAAAGTGCCATGAGTTAGAGCGTAAAGCACCATGAGTTAGAGCAGCTCCCCCATATCCGGCCCAACAGACTTGTGGGCTCGGAGAGATGGGGATCAAGCTCTGCTTTGGAGCTGATCAAGCCCAAACACACTGCCTGCAGCCTCTTTCCCCTGCCTGCAGCCTCCCAGCTCTGGTGCTGTCTATAGGAAGGGAAGGGGAGCAAGATGCGGGTTGGAGTCGGGGGTCTCCACCTGCCCCCTTCCAGCTCAGGTCAGGCAAACCCCAGCCTACAGCTTGCTCCCACTCCCCTCTCTCCCCACCCTTCCTGCAGACAGCACTGGGGGCAGGACAGGGCTACATCAGCTCAGCCCTGATCACACGACAGATTGACCTTAGGGAACAGAAATTCCCTAAGGCTCTCCAAAGCAAAGCACCTTCATCTGATGCCTCATTTGAGGGTTAATTTGTTGCATGAGTGGCCACATGCGTGTCACAGTACGGCAGTAGGGTGCTTTCAGGGGGCTAACTGCACGACAAATGTAACTTCTGTCTGCGCCCAGTAGGCCATAACAGAGCTGTCCAGGGGCTTTTCTGTGGATGCTTTCCCTCTCTTTTTTTTTAATTGAAAAGCTAAGAAAATGTTTATGGAAAAAAAAAAGAAAATACTTAGTATTTTTTTAAAAGTTTTCCTTGCACAGTATTTGCCATTTTCCAACCCGCTCTACTTCATTGTCTCGACTACAGGGCCTGAGAAGACGATCTTTGGTAGGAAATGGAGGGAACAGCTGCATCTCGATGCTAGACCAGGTAAGCTGCTGTTACACCTGGAGCTGGTGACAGCGAGTGACCTGAGGACAGAAAGGTAAGAGCCGCCTACCTCAGACTGAATTGTGGGTCTCATGAGCTTTCTCTAATGGACAGGCAAAAGACTCTTGCTTAAATAGTGTCTCTAGTTGGCAGTCTTGTCTGAGGAAACCTACCCCCACGTCTTCAGAGAAATGGCGTGCTAGATAGCAGCATTTAAATTCCTGTGGATTGACTGGAGGGAATATTGAAAGGAAGCATCAAAGGCCTCAAACTCGCACATTTCCACCAACACCGCTTCACAAGTGTCGGTTCTTTTTGTCTGTTTGCCACTTTTTATTGTTTTTCATCCAGCCTTCATGATTTTGTAAACTAGTTTGACCATCTCTCTCCGGACTGGACTGCTTTTGATAGTCATCAAGATAAGACTCCAAGGTTTTTTGGCAGCTTTACTCCAAATGTTACTCATTTTCTGCCATTTCAGAAGTTCAGCTTCTCCCAGAAGCCTGCAGGCATTCTGCTATTCATGGGTATCAGCCTTAGTAACACTGAGTGAGGGCTGGGATTTTACAAACACTACCCCACAGTCCTGTGCAACGTGTTCAATAAATGTGGCAAAAACATGGACTAATGGGTCTGATTCTCTGCATACTGATTTTCAAGAGGGATGAGCAAGAAAGAAATTGGTGTCAATGTAATTACTGTTGATTAACAGTGTCCTGAGTATGAGAGCAATCGAGTGCATTTGTTTTTAAAAAATATAACAGAGCTTTGCCAGCCATATCCAAAGCCTATTACTTGACACTTTGTTAAAGAAATAATTGCATGGGATATATTAACTTCATTTGAATTTCAGGGCTTAAGCGCTTAATCAGATAAATGCTGATACTTTAATGCATTGCTTTTGTCTTCACCATAATCCTGTCCATGTAACTTGAGAATTTTGTTGGTCATAATCTCATTATGTTTTAGTGAAGAGGACACTTTTACTTTCAATTTAAAATATTCCTATCATTTACATTCTCTGCATTTGAACTGAATCCTTCCTTCCTTCCGTAGAGGAGTTAGGTCAGCATGAATGGATTCAGTACCTTATATACTGAATACTGGTGCAGACAATGACTTGGCTCTTAGTAACCATGGGTGAAATTCATCTGTGGACACGGGGCGTAGCACAATGCATAGGGATCACCTGAGCCCCACTTCATGCCAAGGAGGTCTCTAGTTCTTGGAGCAACTTCATTGATACCTAGACTCTGTGTTGACCACTCTGCACAGGAACCAATCCCACCCAGTGCGAGAAAAGCATTGCTTTTAACCTTAGTGAATATTTTTGCCAAGGCAGGCATGGTGTTGCCCGCTCTCATGATTTATTGGCGTTGTTCTTAAAGTCTATGCTTTGGGAATGTGAAAAACGTAGCTCTTTCTTTTATATATCTTTATATTTTTATACATCTCTATAGATAGATAGATATAAATATAGATATCCATATATAAAGGAAGTAGCTAAGTTTTTCACATTCCCAAAGCGTAGACTTTAAGAACGACATCAAAAATGATGAGAGTTGGCAATACCGAGCATCTTTCACAAGCAAAGTCCAGACGGTGTGTGCCGCTCTTGCGTGTTTGGCAAGGAGTCCCCTTTTCGTGTGAGCTTGTCTGCGATGGAACGTGGTGTTTGCATTGCAGGTGGTGGCAGAGGACAGGTCTCCCTTGTGCTGGGAGCTGCACAGATGCACTGAGACTGCCCTGGTGACAGGAGGGGAAAGAAAGACCCAGTGGTGGGAATGGACTTGGAGCAGGGTTGGGACTGGCAGCTCTCCGAAACTGAAACCTGCTGCTTTGGACTTAGGTTGCTGGAAGAGAGCAGTGATTTTTAGGGCTGTGTGAAGCTTCGGGTGGTGATTCGATTCAAAGGAGATTTGGCCTGATTCGGTGGCCGAATCTCTGAATCTGAATTGAATCAGGGGACCAATTAAAAGGTCCGAATCGATTCGAAGCTCTCCGAATCTTCGGAAAAGATTCAGAGAGTTTTGATGATTCTGTCAGTCCCCGATGGCTGCAGCCGGGAGCTGGACCCAGACTTGGAGCTGGTAAGCAGGGGCGGGTGAAGGAGGGCTGGAGGAGGGAGGAGGGGACCATGGGGGGACCCCTGCCAGGCCCCATCCCCTCCTCAGCGGGTGCTGCCAGGTGGGGGGGGCGATCCCCACTGCCCCATGCTGCATGGGAGGCTCTGCCATGAGCCACCCCCCCCCGGTTGTGGGAGCCAAATCTCCGAATCGGAGTTGGCCGAATCGAATCGGGACAGTGATTCGAATCACCGAATTGAATCGCTGTGCCCCAGATTGGCTGAATCCAAATCTAAAGCGAATACCAGCCTCTTTGCAAAGGCCTAGTGATTTTCCTTTGCCTAATAGTCCCAATGACAGACCAGCCTTCTATGTGTGGATGAGTAGCTCTAACTCGGTCCCGTAGCATCCCCTCTTCTCTTGCCCACAACCAGTGGTTCTTATGTGCTGTTAGTGGCTTTGTAGCAGCCCAGTTCTCCTGGGGATGTTGGGTGAATGTTTTGATAAACTTTGGTAACTGGTTCAGCGGGGCACCTCCTGGAACTGCCTATCCAAGTGCTAAGAACTTGGCTCAAGTACATTTATTAAAAGGGTCTTGATTTGTGTTTCCCACTAGTACGATACTAAAACTGAAGAGGCCCTGCTGAGTCTATACCTTCAGAAAACTGGGGAGGGGGACTGGAGGAGGGAGCTTCTGAATTGCTTCCGCCCCCCCAATTGCAGGAGACTTGGCAATCAGGGATCTTTTATCTCAACTACTTAATTAGCGCGTTGCTGGATTTTCAAACCAGGTGAGCAATGAGTCAGAGTCAGGGAGAAGAAATGGAAAATATCACCTTCCCCCATCGCCCTGCTTAAACCAGGTGAATTTCTGGTTCTGTTTTGCATACCTGGGTACCACGAAGCTACGTTGCAAGAGGCGCCACATTTGGTCAGACTTTAGGCCTGAAGGCCGTGTCTGTCATTGCCACTCCTATTCCCTGTTACTTGCACGTGTTAGCTATAGGTCAGTGGTTCTCAACATTTTTAGACTGGCGCATGAATGTTGCGTGCCCCCGGAGGCTGAGGGGCCACGGTGACCGCCCACAGGTGGTGGCAGCAGTGGTGGTGGCAGGGGCATGGCAGTAGTGAGCGGGGACCACCTGCAGGCGGCCGCAGTGACATCAACGGCGAGGGCAGGCCGAGCGGGGACCACCCGTGGGCAGTTGTGGCAGTGTCGGCGGCGAGGGGTGGCGGGCATGGTGAGAAGCGGGCGGCGAGCTGGTACTGCCCGCAGCTGCTGGCGGCCGTGTTGACATAAGGGGGGCAATGACCACCCACAGAAGCTGGCTTTGGTGGCGGCCAACCTCAGGGGGGGCACTTGCCCCCCTGTGCCCCCCGTACGTGTCACCTATGGACTGGAGGCCCTCCTTGTTAGACTTAAGGCACCCCATGGAAAATGCCAGCTCTTAGTTTTCACTTGTTTTTTGACTACAGAAAAGTAACAGAGCAATTGTTCTGTTGCAAAGATCTCAGAAAGACCACCGGCGGTCAGAACATTTTTAATACCATGGATTCCTATTTGAAATCCTTGGGCTTATCTCGTGAATCATGTGTGCACACCTACCAGCGCTAACATCGTGTGGCATCCTTGAAAGGACCTGAAGGCACCTCAAGGTGCTGTGGCATCCTGGTTAAGAATCACTGATACAGGTGCTTCAAATGTGGGTCTAGTCTTAGCATCTGGGGCTCCTATAAATATGTTAATGGCAAGACCACCCCCCTCAGAAATAGTGCAGGTCAGCCCCACCACCCTGTGCAGCTGCCTCCAGTGACTGTCGCTGTGAGCAGGAGGCACGGGATGATCCAGGCACCCTGTGGCTGTCCCGTGGATGCTGAAGGCGTATGGAAACTGTGAGTTTTTATTTATAGGAGCCCTAGCTGGGCAAGTATCCCCTTGGCATTGCCCCTGCCCTGAGGAGCTTGCATTCAGACAGCACAGAGAAAAGGTAGGACGGGAAAGCGGGGCACAGAGTAAGGGGGAAGATGTGCCCAAGACTGCCAGCAGGTCTGTGCAGAGCTAGGAATCCTTGGTGCCCGTTCATTGCAACTTGGGGTGTGGGCGGCGAGGACGCTGCGTGCTCAGGCTGATGAGACTGATGGGTCCTGGACCTGCGAAGCCTCCTGCTGAGGCTGCTCCTTCCTTGCTAAGCAGCATAATACCGGGCACTTCCCCCTCAAAGAAAAAGGTGTTCTTTGGCTGAAGACTAAACCACACCAATGAATTAACTGTCCTCTTCGCCAAATACCATCTGATTAAATTGAACCTGTTTATCCCATTAGCTGCAGAATTGCCTTCATCTTACCCAGTGACTCAGCTGCTATCGAGGTATTATGCACATCATTGCCTTTTCAGAGCGAGTGGCATTGAGGTTTCTATAGGATTAAAGACTGATTGGAGGTTGAATGTTTCCTGTCTGGCTATCGTTTTTGCTCCGGCTCTCTCAAGTGAGCAAGTCTCCCCTCCAATGCTTCATCAACAAATAAAGTGATCCTCTGAGATTGTCAGCCATTTCCTTCAAATTTAATTCCTTTCATGTCAGGTGTGGGCAGCACATAATTATATTTCCGTTCTATTCGCACACGCTCTCTTGCGCTCTCATTGTAGGAGTCAGTAAAAACAAGTCTTTAATTTGGGTTTTTTTAATATCGCAGCCTCCTTCCCACCCCAAAAAAGTAATAAAGCAGAAGTTGTCCCTGGATAAACACCTGGGTTTGGAGGCCAGCTCCCTCCAGTCCTGTAGTCATACAGCAGCACAGGAGTTAGCGCTCAGTACCGAGCGCTGGGGTACGGGACCCGACGGGAATTGAGACGAGGTTACAGATCGGGATTGAGGTGCTTCTCCAGGAGCACGTGGAGGCAGGGTGTATGCATGCCAGGCCTGGACTGGGAGGAAGAGCGACTGGCCAGGGGTCAGGTGCATTGGGAGAGGTTTGCTGGGCCCTTATTTAATAACTTAAGGTATCTGTGTGCTGTGGTGAGTGCTGCACCTGCAGAGCAGCGCAACCCAGCTAGCTCAATTACTGAAGCAGTCCGAGTGCAGCCGCACGTGGCTTAGCATAGGCTGCAAAACTCATCTGAGAGGCTGGGCAAGTACAGTCTGGCCCATGCTCCGTGCCGCCGAGGCTGGCCGGCCACTGGCACCCGAATGGACTCATTAAAGCCAGCGCAGGCGTGTCTTGCGCTGCACTGCAGGTGCTGGTGTAACTGCATCATAGGTATACCTTTAACACTTCTGGTCTTATCTACCACGGAGCACCTGGATTCAACCGTCTTTTTCTGGCAAGTAATGTTTGAATGTCATTGCAACTACGTATTTTCCCCCTTCAACTGCTATAAAAGAGACTTGCTCCAAAGTGTTGGAATGAGGACTTGCTTTCAGGTTAATAAATAGTAGCCCCGGGATTTTTGCTCTCGTGCTTTCTAGAGCAGCGCTTCTCAACCTTTTTTTGTGCCAGGACCCATTTGTTCACATCAATGCCAGTCTCGACCCGCTGCCCTCTGCCCCCAGCCCTGTGTGTGGGTCAGGGGGGTCCTAAGCAGCCCCTGGCAGGCTGGCACTCAGCCAGGCTGCAAGGGCAAAGGCACGGTTTCCCACATGTGTTGCTTTTAAAAGCGGACCCGTTTTTAAAAATCCGCTGACCCATTTTTAAAGTTTGTTTGCGACCCTTTCGTATCTTCTTGCGACCCACTTTTGGGTCGCGGCCCACGGGGTGAGAAACGCTGTTCTAGAGCATCAGCAGATTTGCAAAGCAACACTCTGCTTCTGAGCTGTGGGTAGTGTCGAGGTGCATTACAGGAGCCAGCCGTCTCCGGTGCTGCCAAAGCCAGGAGCGAACTCCCTTGTGTTTCTCTATTCTTTCAAAATGGGCAGAATGACTTCTCTTGGGGTGTGGATTTGGGACATGACTTTGGGAGGCGACTCGTATGTGGTGGCACTGTTGAAAGCTTGGAAACTCCCAAGGGAAGACTCTGACCTAGGATGGTTCTTGCCCTTGAGTTGAGAACCGTGTAAATTCAGGCCATCGTACGTTCAATAAAGCTTCCCGCTAGCTTGATGTAACTGTCTATTAGTCCATGAGTCATGCCGCTGATTCTTAACCATAGACACTGTCTGATAATGCCAGTGTCTACCCGCATTACACTAGGAGTTTTGGATGCCTAATTGCCATGGCTCTGAGGCTGTTTATTATAACAGCTGCTCTTAGACCAAGTAATGGGCACTTCACTGCTAACAACTGTTTGGATTTGCTTACCACCGCGGGCTGGAGGCGAGCGAGTTCACCGGCAGGCAGAAGAATAGAGTTATCAAGGTTTGTGTAGCGTATTGCGTTCTTCAAGTGTTTCCTCCCCGGGTATATTTAGCAGCGCAGGCATCGTTGTTATAACACGAGGACGCTGCTAAATGGAGTTGCTCATATCTTTAGGCTCCATAACTTGCTTCTTGAAAACTTCCTGGATAATGCACACTGCATAATATAATATATAACAAACACCCACATGCATAACACCCCTCACATTTCGTGTGCAGAAGATACTGGAAACCACGACTAGTTATTCAAGCTCAAGAAACCAAAAACAGTCTCTCCCACCCTCACTAGCTTGCTGTCAGCTCTCTAATGTGTAAGCAGCAGTCAAATATTTTTTCCTTCCCGAAGCGTGCTGAGCGTTAGAAAATTCTTTCAAAGTTGGCTTTTTTTTTTTTTTTAATTTTAAAAAGTAACTCCCCCGGTCCTGTTTTGTCGACAACTTCCATAGACGTGTTAATCGGGAATAACACCCCTGGGACGAAGAGCGGGACCCGCTACCTTTTTTGCAGATACAAATTCGGGATTGCCTCCTTGGCGCTGTATTCCTTGAACCTTTGCACGGCCACTTACCCGGGGTCAGGTGGGTGTAACGCAGTATGTGTGCTAAGTACAAAGTGCAGCGTGATGAGTTCAGTCCTGCCTGCGCCCTCTCGCAGACCATTTAGCTGGTTGAAAGCAGCCGGCATTTATGTGGGGATGCCAGTGTTGGTTCATCTATTTTAATACAAAAGTACGCTCAGTAACTACAACTGCCTTGATCACTACATGGCGGCTTGTCTTCTGAAGTGATCCATCATTTATAAATGTCTCAGGCATCCCTCTCTTCCCCTCATCCTCTGCACAAGCTGAGCATTTCGCCGCATTGATTTCAGCCAGGCAGATCCGTGTCATTGTTTTACGCTGCTTGTAGCCCCCTAATAACTCATTAATAAGAGCACACTCCATAATGGAAAATATACCCGGGGGCCATTGGCTTATTAAACAGGAAAGCATTGATCTAATCCTTGAAGCAGGAAAGAAAAGTCTGTGAAAAGGAACTTAAGATACAACAGTTATTTCTCGCTTTTTCTTTTTCCTTTTTTCCTGCTTGGCAGGTGCGTGACCTTTGCTGCGCCAAGACAGAGTGGGAATTGAAAGTGGTATTTTTAGTCTGGCCGTGTGATCTCCTGTTTTGTTTCTGGCCTTGCCAAGATCTCGGAGATGCCGCTCCGCCGACCTCTTTTGGTTTTTGCTCTCTGGCTTCTTAAGCCATCCTGGTGGTTGCTAGGCCGCTCTCAAATTTTTGCAATAAATAACTCATGAAGAAGGCTGCATATCTGTCTCTCTGTGCAAGGAAAGCCTTTTTTTAGGAACAAGAATATTCAGGTGTGCGTCAGCATAGTCGGCGCGGCGCAATGCTTTGAAAGGCAAGTTGTCCTTGTAGTTCGAAGTATTGAGCTCGGGAGAGGTAGGTTTAATTCCCACCTCTGGCACAGGCTCGTACGTGTAAACCACTCTGGACCTCGGTCATTGGGGCCAGGGGCACAGCAATGTTGAAAACCGGAGCAGATGTCTCTACAGATATTAAAGCTTGATACAGATAGGTTGTAGAGCTGGAGCTCCTCTCTATAGGGGACCAGGGGGAGCTATACGTGAAGGTTGGTTTGTCCCCCATGTGCCTCTTGGCGGGTCTGACACCGTCCTCAGGAGCGTCTGGGGCGGCTGCCATCAGAGATGAGACGCAGGGCTCGATGCGCCTCGAGCCCATTCCTGCCCTGCTTTCACAGCTGAAGTTGGGGGTTTTCTCCTTCCCTGTGTTGGCACGAGCCAGCTCCTTCCTCAAATGGGATTATCAACAGCTGGCATGTTGGGGGCCAACTCCCTCTTCTCCTATTTCCATAAATCTTGATGAGCAAAGTGAGCCGTCCTGGGAGAGGCTTGTGATAATAGTCAGAAATCACCGCTCTTGGCAGGCGAGGGAATACCACTTACTTTGAGTAACGTCCTTTTGTCATCTCCCCAGCCCATCGTTTCCTGCCCTACAGCACTAAGCCTGAGCGGTTCTGCGCTCGGGTGAGTCGGGAGGCGTGCGTGCAGCGGTGTGTCGTGCCGATGCGCGACTCTGGAGCAAGCGGCAATTATTGAAGGGGAGAGATTGCAACCCGGGCCCTGGCAGTTGATCCTCCTGTCCTCATTTCACTTGCCAGTAATGGTTGGGACCCCATAGTTATGCTTGCCTGACCCTGGGCATCTCTTATTTCTCCAGCTGGGGCTGGGCCAGAAATTCATAGCTTCAGTGTAAAGAAAGAGCATAAAGAAGCAGCATATTATGAGGAAGAGAGGCAAGAAGGCTTGATTTGTTTTCTCTGTGATCTGGGAGAGGTCTCATTGCGAGGCTGCGGGATCAGGACTCCCTGGCCCCGGCTCTACCGTTGATCTGCTGTGTTGTTTTGGGAACAAATAATGTGCTTGCCTTTGTGCTTCCTTCTCCCCCTTCTGCCGTACTGGAGCAATAAAACAGATTTACTGAGAGGTTGTGAGGATTAATTAACGCTGGCGTATTTGGATTAGAGGCTCTGGGCCAGGCAGATTGCCACTGCTTCCTCGCACAGTCTCTGAATCCCTGGTGGGATTCATCATATACATTAAGGAGTTAAAAATAAACCATTTACACGGAGAGGGAGCAACTACATGTGGAAGTGCTTGCCTGACACGGCTTCGTGATGTTAACAAATGCTGGGGTCCGAGCTCCTGCCCTGGCCCGGCTTCCTGAGGGTACCACAGCATCGTGCTGGGTAGCATCTCTGGGTCAGGCAGAGAGGGGACTTTCATAGATTCATAGATGTTAGGGTCAGAAGGGACCTCAATAGATCATCGAGTCCGACCCCCTGCATAGGCAGGAAAGGGTGCTGGGTCTAGATGACCCCAGCTAGATGCCTACCTAACCTCCTCTTGAAGACCCCCCAGGGTAGGGGAGAGCACCACCTCCCTTGGGAGCCCGTTCCAGACCTTGGCCACTCTAACTGTGAAGAAGTTCTTCTTAATGTCCAGTCTAAATCTGCTCTCTGCTAGCTTGTGGCCATTATTTCTTGTAACCCCCGGGGGCACCTTGGTGAATAAAACCTCATCAATTCCTTTCTGTGCCCCCATGATGAACATATAGGCAGCCACAAACTCGCCTCTCAACGTTCTCTTGCGGAGGCTGAAAAGGTCCAGGTTCTCTAGTCTCTCCTCGTAGGGCTTGGTCTGCAGGCCCTTAACCATATGAGTGGCCCTTCTCTGGACCCTCTCCAGGTTATCCGCATCCTTCTTGAAGTATGGTGCCCAGAATTGCACGCAGTACTCCAACTGTGGTCTGACCAGCGCCCGATAGAGGGGAAGTATCACCTCCTTGGATCTATTCGTCATGCATCTGCTGATGCACGATAAAGTGCCATTGGCTTTTCTGATGGCTTCATCACACTGCCGACTCATGTTCATCTTGGAGTCCACTAGGACTCCAAGATTCCTTTCCACTTCCGTGCCACCCAGCAGGTCATTCCCTAGGCAGTAGGTGTGCTGGACATTTTTCCTCCCTAGGTGCAGCACTTTGCACTTCTCCTTGTTGAACTGCATTCTGTTGTTTCCTGCCCACTTGTCCAACCTGTCCAGGTCTGCTTGCAGCTGTTCCCTGCCCTCCGGCGTGTCCACATCTCCCCATAGCTTTGTGTCATCCGCAAACTTGGACAGAGTACACTTCACTCCCTCATCCAAGTCGCTGATGACTTTGCTTGTCTTTCAAGGTCAGGCCAGGGTATTTCTGGCAAACTATCTCATTCTTTTTGCCTCCTTCGACCTAGACCAGTAATAGGCTTTTCCTCTTAGTGTAGATGTTCAGATCTGGACGAGACCGCTGTGATCGGCTGGTGCGACCGCGTGTCTACCACTGGGCTGAGATGCCTGCATCGACTCCTAGCTTCTGGCTGAGCTAGAGCGTATCTTCTAGGGTGACTCCAAAGGATGGCAAGTTTGCCACGATGTGAGGTCAGCCACCCCAGGGGCTAACTTCTCTTGGAGGTTTAAAAAAACATTGCGACTTATGTCTAGTCTAGGTTTGCCTTATTCCCCGTTGAGCCATTGCATCTCAGTCATCCTTTTTCTACAAGGTTATATAGCTGTCTGCTACACAAACACAAGTGCCTCATTTCCTCATGCACTTTGTATTTTGTCTTTTAGATTATACGTGTTGGCACCGGCACACTTGACTGCTTTGAAGTAGTAGGGTTGGAGTGGTGTTGTAGCCATGATGGCCCAGGAAATGTCTGCGAATCAAGGCTTTTTAATACAACTTACCGGGCCAGCTGTCTGCTTGGAAGTGCTGTCTTTTGAAGTAATCACTTTCTATTCATAATTGTAGGTGCAACCAGAAGCCACTCATCAGTGGGTAGGATGAAACCTCTTTCCCACCCTGTACAATGAATCACGCTTGCTACTGTCCAGAGATCAGTGCTTAGCAGACCTCTGTAGCTGTCGAGCAAAAAATAAAACACGTGTGCGAAAAGCAGCTCTAAATATTCTGTTGCAGATGCGCCCAGAGCCCTGACAATATTTTTCTCCCTGGCTGTTTTAGTCAAAATTCAATTTGCAGTAAATATTCCAGCTATTACAAATACAAATTGAGCCTGAAGTGCGTATTGTAGTGAGCAACTTCCTCCGGAGTGCAGCATTTCTTAGCAGCTAGAAAAGGGAGGTGAAAGCATCTGGAGCTGGGAAGAACTAATTCTGAGCAAATGTGACCTAGCTCTTGGCTAACGGGTTTGTATCTCTCTTGAGCTGGAAAAACTTTATTGCTAATGGGCAGAGAGAAAATGTCCTTGAACTGTATTCATGGACACGTTGGCATCTGAAGTCCTTGAAACCTGGCTTTCTAGTTTTGCCAGTTGACATTCTCCATTAAGGGCCTGGAGTAAATGTGTTCTTCAGAAAAGGAGACAAAAGCTTTGCAGGTGATCAGAACTCGCAGCGTGTGCCGGGGCACATCCCAGAGTTTGAAAGGGGCATGTCAGATGACTCTTGCCGCGTGTTTTTTTGCTTGGATTGCTATACGGATGGTAGGGTTAGTGGGTATAATGTGGCATTTAGAGAGCTTGCTTCTGCTTCTGTTTCTTCTCTGCCAGGTACAATCAAGCGCGGTTCAAGGCTACGAGTGTGTGTGTGTGGCCATTAGTTAACAGCAGCTGGCTGTTTGCGGGTGGCTTATGTAAGACTTTGTCCTTGATTCTGTTCTCACATCGGTGTCAGCCGTGCGGAGCGCCGCGGGCACCTGCGGAGTTGCACGTGTGTAAAACTCGAGAGCAGGATGGGCCGCGTTTGCAAACGCTGGCTAGATCCTCGGCTAGGACAACCCAGCACGGTTGGGGGAGATGCACCACCCAAGCATTTGGCTTTGCAAGTTGAATACATGAGCATTCAGGCTTAAAAGAAAACCTCTGAAAGTTTATTGGTTTGGTTTGGGGTTTTTTTTTGGGGGGGGGGGGGGGAGGGAGAAGAGACAGGCATTGATTCTGCAATAAATATATTAAACAGCTAAACATACTTCATGGCGACTTTTCTCAGGGTCAGCGAGGAGCTGTAAACCAATCAATGCTCTGATAAGCACTTGGAAACATTAGAATGGCAGCGTCAATAGAGTCTCTTCCATTATCCCCTGGAAAAGGGACTGAGATGGAGCGAGCGCTGCCTTCCCATCTCCCCCCCGCAGCCCTGCAGTGTTTTAAGCACGCTTTATCATCCTCTCTGAAAGGCTGATGTTGGGCAGTTCCTTTGCAGGGCACAACTTCCAAAAATGCAAATATTTGGAGCCTGATGGATCCAAAAATACCTGGTTCCCACTCATGCGCTGGTATTCAGAATTGCTTCCTGTGATGTGCATGCAATGAGCACGAAGCACCCTGGAAATGGGATTGTCGTTTGGATTTGGGATGTCCTAGAGAGCTCAGCGCCAGACTTTCTGAAGTCCCTCGCACCCATCGCCTCCCGTGCTGATCTTGTACGAGCACCTTTTCCTCCGGATGTGCACCCGCTGCGCCGAGGGCTCCTGGAAACCGGGCTGCGGCAGAACCCCTCGCTGCCTCGGGATGGGAAGTCACGTACGAGGCTCTGGCAAGCGGGAGTCCTAGATGGCAAGTGCCTTCTCGAAAGCTGTCCTTGCACCTGTGTGCTTGCCATACCCCGAGGAAGCGCACAGCCCTGCCTGTCCTCCAGTGTCGAGCACCGACTCCGCTCGCTGCATCCCCTTCTGGAGGGTGCTTCGTCCCAGCCGTCAGCCCCTTCTGCCGAAATCAAGGCCCTGCCACCAGCATGAGAGCCCTTTGTGCTGGGAAATTTTCGGGGGGCTGTTCAGAGCATGCTTTAGGGCCTGTGACACGGCCAGAGCGCCCGAAAGCGGATAATAGACCCCAAATGTGTGGAATTACTTGTGGCTGGAGGCACCTGTTTTTCTGCCATTCAGAAAAGCAGAAAATCAAGAGCAGTCTGCAGTTCTGGCTGTCACTGACCTCCAGGTCCTGCTTCTAAAGACCAATATTTATCCCATTTCCTCATTATTATCTCCTGGTTTATAAATAGCTATTGGCAGCTATTAGCTAACGGCATCCATTCCTTTTTGCTAAGCTTCAAGAGCTCTGCAGGGTTGGGGTGGGGACTGGGTTTACAACAACTACCTTCAGCATTAATACATTTTTGCTTTATATCTTTAGCCTCTTCAGAGAATCCTGGCAAGTTTTACTAGGCATTTATTCAGATCTCGGATCGTACTGAAGTCACGTACACTAGTACTTTGCAACACATTAAATGCTTCTAGAAATTTGCAGTAGTTTTAAATATTTTTTTACACTCTGTTCCCTTTCCAGTTGAGATTTAAAATGATCTTTAATGCTGAAATATTATCATAATCAGTAACAAATGCCTGTGAAGGGCCCCCCTGTCACTAATCCCTCTGCAATGGGCTGTTTTTCTCATCAGCCCTGACTGGTCTCATGCCGACCCACGGCACCAAGGCCTTGCATTTAACACAGGACTGATAGCAGTGCCCTTTCTCAACAAGGGTGTCATAAAGACAAGTTCATTAAAATACTGCAAGTGTCCCAAGTACTATGATGATGGGACAGCAAAGCGGCACGTGCTCAACTTTACGTGCGGGCTCAAGGGCCTGGCTAAATGCAGGCAGATTTCTAACTTGCACCAGACAGGAGAGGACTGGTCATTTTGAGGGCTTCAGACTCATGAACAGAAAAGTATAATCTTCCGGAGATAACGGGTGCATTTTTGTCTCGGCAGAAGTTTAGAAGAATGCCCACGCAGTATCTGGACAGTAAATCAAGGAGAAGGGAAGTAGTGGAAAGGAAAGCTATTGTCCAACTTTTCCTTACAAAACTGGGCAAGGAGATATGTTTCCAAACCAGCAACGCCTGGCTCATTGCCATGGCACTTCTTGGATAGCAGCGGTGGTGACATATGACTAAACTGACAGGGTCAGCTGGGACAACAGCACAGGTCAGCACTAGCAACTTGGCCTACGTACAGACGGTCAAAAAGCCTGAGGCTGAATTGATTCAGTCTTCACAGGTTAGTCTAAGCTGCAGAGGTTAAACTGAGAAATGACTGGACACACGTTTACTTTTGATTCAGGAAATGCAGCCACGTGCCTGCAGTGGCTCAGGTCAGAAGCCGGGGGGCGCTACAGCATGGCTCTCTGGCATGTAGCTAGCCTGGGCTGTGTGTTCACTTCCTCTTCCTGTTGCCCCCGAGGGCTCTGGGGTCTGCAGTCCAGACTCACAGCAGCAGGATTCTGCAGGGTTTCTCATCATTTCCTCTTCCTGCTTGCAGGTGCCTCTGGGATTTGTAGTTCACAGTCACAGCCAGCAGTAACTTTCAGTAAGTTGAGCAGGGCAGGGCAGGGCTGTACTGGGGGAAGGAGGGTTTAACCCCCCTCCCTGGCCCCAAACCCTAGCTGCGGTTTGCCTGGGAGGAGGGGTAGTCCCTGCTTCCCCCCACAACCTTTCTCCGCTGGAGCAGACAGCACATCCCAGCCCAGGGCTGGAAAGCATGCTGGGATGCTGGAGGACGCCAATTTAACTTAAACCAGGAAGGGGTCTTGGACAGAAGTTTCATAAACCAGTTTAACCTGAATCAGTTCAGTCTGATACTGCCTTCATCCAGGTGTGTCTTAAACAAGTTTCAGCCATTTTGAAACTGGTTTATGTGCTCTGAACTTCTGTTCTGTTACCGGTTTAAACCAGTTTCTGATCACTTAAACCGGTTTATGTGCAACTTCTGTTCCTAGCCTTGATGTTGCAGGGGTCTGGGTCTGGGTTGTGACTCATCCGCACACCACTTGACTCGGGCACTTCTGTACGTGCACGGGTTCTGGTGTCAGTCAGGTGTGCCAGCGCAGCGGCACTTGTGCAGACGTTGCTGATCTCAGTGGGGAGCCAGTCGAGACACTGTTGTAGGTGGGTATCACTTATTGCCCCACTAAGAGGAACTGCCACTGGGGTTGTATTGGACTATCTGCACAGCACACGCTCCCTGACGTAAACCTGGCCCAGGGGACAGGGTGGAGGTCGTTAAGAGTCTGGGACTCAACCCCCTGTTAATGAGGTAGCTGGCTTAACTAAGCAGGGCTAAGACTATACAATCCGCCCTGTTCTCAAGCTTGAAATAGCGGGGGTGGGATGCTTCAGACCTCCCCGACAAGCACTTCCCTGCAGTCCAAACGTGAAGCCTCTGCATGTTCCTGTCGCTGCCTCTCTGACTTTGCAGGCCATCCTCCAGCCGGGGCTGGCTGTTCGGCTGATGTTATCTCTTAATTAAGGCACAATGCGGGTAGGGCAGTTCCAGTTAATGGAGGGGGGAATGAAATCATCTTAAAAGTGCAGAAAGTGATAAAACTAGAGGTGCTGGGGGGAGGGTGAAGCTGGCGGCTGGTGAGAAGATAAAGACAGTCATTCCGTCTAGATCTGTTACTGCAACATGAATAAATGCAGGGTTTTAAGGCTATTCCCCCTGCTGTTTAAAGCCACCAGTATGAGATGGTAATAAAAAAGGTTTTGGCTCAGAGCTCACAGAGAATAAATTATTTTCTGATATAAAACTGAAACGACTCCAGAAAGTGTAATTATTGCACGGTACAAGGCTGGAGTGGAGGCAGCAAGGACTCCGGCTATTTTGAACCTACGTGGTTTAGGTAGCTCCGTTTCAAAGCAGACGCTGCTTGGTCAGGCGGGGAGGTTTTATACAAGACACAGAGCGGGCTTGTCCTACCGAACAGCAAGAGACACAGGCAGGGCTGTAGGAAAGCTGCTATTCCCCCAGCAACGGCGACGGCAGCTGCAAGCCACCCATGTCACGAAGGATTAAGGAAGAGCAATAGGGGATGATAATAAATGCATGTTCTCTGGTATTACTGATGCTTTTTTAAGGTAGGATTTAGATTATCTGCCCATCTCTGCTGAGGGAGAGCAACAGGGCTTTTTGTTCTTGGCCTGTAAATCAACAGCATGCCCAGGATTATAGCTTTAAATGACCAAACCAGCAGAAAACCTTTTCTTAGAACATGCCCGTGCCCGCTGCATACCGGAAAGGCTGCGCATCAAGCATGCAGTTTGCTTGCCACAGCATCAGAAACTCCTAAAATGTACTTTATTTTGGGATTTGCCGACTGAATCAGCAGCATCCAGCACGTGCTCTTCAGAAGAAGGTATGAAAGAAGAAGCCCAATATGGCCAGTGATGGAGTCATCTGCCCAAAGCTTTGACTGATGCCTCTCAGGTTGGGGTTGGCGGATGTGAGGATGCGTGCTCTACCTGTACACACGGTCTCTGCAAAGGTTGGCCAAATGCACAGGAAATGCAGTGAGTGTGATAAGGCTGAGTGATTGGAGCTGGGACCGAGGACCAGCTGGGCAAGGAGAGTGGGCCAAATGGTTAGAGCAGGAGTTGACCTCCAGCAGTTTCCAGCATCTATTATCAGTCTTGCCACTAACGCGGTGCGTGAGCTCTGGTGCATAAAATTGGAGCTAATAACTACGCTTTGCGCGGGGGGCAGGCAGGTTTCAGGAGCTTGTACAACATGGGTAAAGTCCATCGACGGGCCTTGGATGTAAAGTGACCTTCAACAGTTTTTATAATTTTCAATAAAAGTGTTCATGGTTTAAAAATGTTATGGAAACTCCCGTTCTTTTCTCCACACAACATAATTGGCCGTTTTTCAATCAGTTCAGCTGCTAATTCACTAGATTTTATTACTTGCTAAGGTAATAAAGACTGTGCCACTGACTATTAACCATTAATGCAACACAAGCTTGACTCTTCCTGGTCTCCTTATGGTTTGCAGTAGGGCATCGCTTGCTGGAGAGCCGTGAAACTATTATGTGCAGCAGTGCGAATGTCAGGAAATGTATTTTCCCTTATGCATTTATTCTTCCTTTATCCTTCATCTGTGTGGTAGAATGAGAACTTGCAATATGGGATTGGCCCATTGGAAATGTAGCTGAGGTTGGGTCCTTGTCAGCGGTCAGTCATTCAGCCCGTGCCAAACTCCACCTTCTGATCTCAAATGTCACGCTGGTGTAAACTTTGGCAGTAAGTTCAGGGCAGTAGAGCACCCAGATCCTGGCACATACCGCTGGGAATTTGGGAAATCACCGATTCACCGAAGTTTAGGGCTGGAAGGGACCTTGTGAGACCGTCGGGTCCAGCCCCGTTGCTCTGGGCAGGAAAGACCGCTGGGGTCAAATAACCCCGGTGAGGTGTGCGTCCGGTCTCCTTTGGAAGATCTCCAGGTTTTGTTCCTGGGTCTGCGTTTCTTTGTGCTGTGGGCACATCCACTCCCCTCTCTGAACCTTTGTTTCATTCTTTCTGAATATGGGGCTATCGACACCTGCTGCAAAATCGCGCGGTGTTATACTGGGGGTCAGACTCGATGATCTATTGAGGTCCCTTCTGACCCTAGCATCTATGAATCATCTATACCAGTACTGAGAAGAACAGGTTCAGCTGCTCATATTGCCATCGGCAGGAGACCCAAAGGCCCCTCATCCTTGGTAGCCAAGCTGCCTCAAGGTGAGCGCCCCCCTCCAGGACTTGGAAGTTGTCTGGCAATGGGGAGGGAAGCTTATTTAATGCATTTGGGAGTCTGGGCACCAAGGATCTTTTGCCAATCAATAGGCGCTAGAGCAAGATCTGCCAAGGCAGACAAATGGGTTTTGGGTCTATTTATAAGTGGAGCCGTTCTGCAGGGCCGAGAAAGGGTCGGAGCGCATTAATAAACAATAGTCTGCACAGATCTTGGAGAGCAGCTGTTCGGACCGAAGAGGGGATGTGGCATACCGCTTGCGCTACGCGCTGCCTAATTTATCCTCGCGTCTCTCGACTTGCCTAATCCCCACTGATGCTGGAATTTGTGGTACCAAGGGGAAAACAGATCCTACGTATAATTTTGCATCCTGAAAGTGGACCTTTAATTAGTGCTATAAAGCGCCCTGAGAAATGTGCTCTGTTCGCTTTTAATTCCAAGTAAATATTCTCCTCGGGAGAGCATTTAGAGAAGGGACAGTTCTAACAAGGCGAAGCGGAGAAGTAGTGATATAACTTTATGGTTTGGGGTAACCATTTGTCACACCATTGCGCCGTGCAGATAAAAAGCGAACTTTTAACCAGCGCATAAAATAAATTGTTAGTGGTATTTTGCATGGCGCTGAAAGCTATTGCCTATCTATGTGGGGTTGGGTTGTTGGTTTTTTTTTGTGAGAGGCCCAAAGTAAAATGCAGTTAATGCAGAACACCGCAGAATAACGACCAAAGTACAATTCTAGAGTGATCTGTGCAGAAGATCTTTAAGGCAATGGAGATTTACAGCTTTCACCCACCGCTGAGTAGAAGCTGTCATGGGCTTGCTGCTGCTAATTTTGGCCTATTTTTGCTCTCTTTTCAAAAGTGCATAGCCTTGCCATAGCTCTGTTCCCCCTGAGGTCAGTGGGGAGGAAGGATGACCCAGTGTATAAGGGACTCTGCCACAGACTCCCTGCTTGATCTCGGGCAAGTCATCCCTAGGCAGGGCTCGGCTGAGCTTTGGCCCAGACTAGACGAAGATGCTTCCCCACAGTTCCTTGCACGGGCGTCTTGCTGGGAGCTGGTTATCAGGACCCCAGTGCCATCCACTGTAAAAAATATCCAGAGTGCCTCCTGCCTGCTTTTCTGAAAAAAGAGAAAGGAATTGAATAATCATTATAAATTGTTATTTAAAAATCTACTCACTTTCATAAATACAAGTTAAATGTTTTAAATAGGCCAAATAAAAGCATAATTGAATTATACTGAGGGAAAATGAAGCAGCGTTTGCCTTGCTGCAGACAAAGAACTCTGCTTTTATGCTGCTGCTCTTAAATGAAATCCAATCTACTTTTGCTTCCCTTCTTCGCCGCGATGCTCCTGGGAGCAGGCAAATGAAAACAAGGCCAAGCTGGTTTCTCTGAAGAGAAAGCCTTCGCAGCCTACCTAAAGGGCATGTTGCGAGGGCGTGAGGAAGGGAAAGGATGCTGCTTTGATCAGGGAAACTCGGTTAGCGCTTTGTTGCCAATATAAAGGTGTATAGGCCCTGGGCTGGATTCCCTTGGGCTTTTGCACCATGTACAAACTCGGCGTGAGATGCATCCATTTGGACTTAGTGGCAAACTAATGCACAAGATCCAGGGTGATTAGCTCCAGAGTACCTTTGACCCCCACATACCACGCCACATCAGAAAAGAAGGCAACAAGGGTAGCATTCATTGCAGCTATGGGATTGGCAAGCACCGAGTAGCAGAATTGAGGTGCTGGTGGCAGCAACTGAGGAAGGGACAGGTGAACCAGAGGTGGTCGCCTGTCACACAGCTTCCCTGGCACCATCAGCAGACAGGCTTCCTCCAAACCAGGGGAGCAAATGATACAGCATAGCATATGAGAGACATGAAGGGAAAGAGATTTGCAAGAGCAATAGGAGAATCTGAGGGCATTTGTACGTGTCACATTTTTTACCCTTTCTTGCGCTGCAACAATGTGACTGTTTGCATGGGCGGGTTTTCTGGATGCTTAGAGTCGCATGGGATTGTCCCACTTTCCTGTGGTGCCGGGGACTGGGCTTAATTCATTCAAAAACCTAGTACGTGCAAACACTGATGGAACGCGCCAAAGCTTAATTAATTTGAAAACCTAGTATGTGCAAACACTGATGTGACACTCCAAAATAAACAAGTTTAAATTTTATAAAACTATTTAATTTAATGAGGGTTAAGCCCTGTGATGTGTACAGGTGCTGGAGTGACCAACCTGATGTACTGTGAAGGGATTTCAGTTTTCCCAAAGTGCTTCTTTTCTACTGAGACAATTCTAAACTAGCTGCAATGGGGTGCCCAGAGTTGCTAATCAATGGTGGGAATATTGGCCTAGATAGAAGTTGGGCATCTCTAGTGAACGCGCAGTCACTATGGCACATTAGTGCATGTGTAGACGCACCCAGGGAAAGTATACTTTGAGCTCAAGTGGAGGATCTCTGCGATTTCTTTGAAATCCCCTCCTGTGCCAAGTTCCAGGCGCCCTGCACCCGTGTCCCAGGTCTCCGGTGGGGCACAGGGCTTGCGCTGCCCTTTGTACTGGGCTAAATTTCAGTCAGCAGGGGCCTTCACCCCCACGCACCCCTGCTGTAAAACTGGAAGGGAAGTAAAATGTAAATCCCTATGCAACAGATCTTATAAAGTCACGTTGTGCTTCGAGGCTGAACCGAGAAGGCAGAAAGACAACAGGGAAATTCCAGATGTGTGCACAAGTGTTTGGTAGAGGTTTCAAATGCTTAATACTGTTAAATCATGAACAAACCCTTAGGCCATGAGAAAACTGTTTCAGAGGGCCACAAAGGCTCTTAATTGCGATGGGTGACTTCAGCTTTTGTCCGGGTGGATGCTTGGCCTCCATCCCAAAAGCACCGTATGTCAGGCAGTCTGTTGCAGTTGGTAATTCAAGGACCCAGGTTCTTCACACTGGTCCTCCTGGGCCTTTGGGTGGCCGGGGTGGGGTGAAGCAAGCCGCAGGCATGGCAAATCCGCGCCGGCACTGCCCCGGTAGGCTGCAAGCAGTTTCCAAGCTGCCCTTGAAAGACGTGGCTATTTAAAAAGTTAAGCCTCCTTTCCCTGGCACATAATAATTTAATGCAGTTTCTCGCTCCCTGAAGCAGCTTGTCGAAGCAGACAGTGGAGAATTATCCGGACAGAACCAGAGCTGCGGGGCTGCACGCTTCACACTGGAGGAAAGCAGAGCGTTTGTTGGTTTTTCCCCTCGTTGTATTGACAGTAAGCCTGATTAAAGGGGCCGGCTGGCCTGCTGCTCGCGTCATAGTTTTGTATGCTGGTTCTGCCTGAGCTCGCTCGCTCCAGACACGACTGTCAGAGCAGCAGTCCCTCGGTGCCGGAGAAGCCGAGCTCTCTGCTTGCTTGTTTGCCTCGATTTTTCCCTTAGGTCGTCTCTAAGCTGGTGTCTGGGGCTCCCACAGTATATCCCCCGCTTTCCTACGAGGGCAGGATTGCCTGGTGCCGAGGGTGCTGACCTGCATCTCGGGAGAGCTGGATTCAAGTCCTTGTTCAGCCACAGACTTCATGTCCGGGGCAGAAGGTGCATAAACCAGTTGGACCCAAATCGGTGAAGTCTGATGCTACGTTCAACCGGGTGTGTCTTAAACTAGTTTCAGCCATTTGGAAACGGTTTATGTGCGCTGAACTTCTGTTCTCGTACAGGTTTAAACCAGCTTCTGATGACTTCAACTAACTTCTGTCCCTAGCCCGTGCTTGATCCTGGTCAAGTCAGATCGTCCCAGCATGACCGACACGTGCCCCGGGGGCGTGGGGCATGGTGGCGGTGGGAGTGCGGCGGGAGTGCGGCAAGTTGCCACCGTTTTTGTAGGGGGTGCACATGCACCTGCGTGCACCCCCTATGCATCGCCCCAGCTTCCCAGTAAGGGCTAGGTGCTTGAAGAGTGGGAGCCGGGTGCCTAAATACCACTGTGGATCTGGGCCTCAGTTTCCCATCTGTCAGAGGGGAAGGTCAAGCATAGGTAGTTGTTAGGGTTTCACCCCCAAGTTGTCCATCCCACTTCTTCCTTGCAGCGATGACTAAAGTGAGCTTGTCTGGGGACGGAGGGTGGTATATGCAGTCTAATGTGTGCAGGACAGAAGTGTCCCTAGGCAAAGGGAGATTGTCAAGATTGTCCAGCTACCCCCAAGCTCGGGGAGCGGTTGTCAGAAGTGCTCAACGCTGTTGGGTGTGCTGAGCTTGTCTGGAAACCTGGGTATGGGGTCCTGACTTCTTTAGATGGCAGACGGGACCAGTGGCTGAGCCCTTGAGGGTCTAGGCCCCTGGGTCTTCTCCCCAGCGGGCCCCTGCCTGTTCCCTCGTTGGTTTTATATTTATAGGAGTGTTTCGGGCTCCTTAAACTTCTCTGCATTTAATGATGTGTTAAACCCTCTGCCAGTTCTCTAATTCTCTTGCTGCTCTGGAGCGCAGTTTCGTCCAAGCCTGGTATTTTGTCAATTTTTAATTGTTTAAATATCCCAACTAATTGTCCTAACTACTCTTGCATGAACGTGAAACTCCAGACAGCATTTCAGCTCAGTGAGCTCAGATTTAAGCCCCAAGGATGGAAACAAACTTTGGAACCAATTCTTTTCCCAAACTGACCTCCACAAACTGCCATTTGGGATACATTTTCTGATTTATTTTTCTTTATTATTATTAATATTCAGAGAAACATGAGTTGATCACTGAGGGGTGTGTGCGAGCATGTATCTCCCTCCTGCTTTTTTCCTTTCTTGAGTTTTCCAAGGTGGTGAATATAGGGTGAAGATTTTCAGCTCTGAAGTCTTCAATCCACAGAGCAATGAACCACAGGTCAGCCTTGTGCTGCGTCCGGGAAGTGGAGGGAGCTCGGCTGTATTTTCTCATATAATTCCTGGCCTTTGCCTGCAGCACCGTTGGTGTATAAGGAGTTTGAAGCAGAGACCATCTTTATGTCCAGCAGCTGTACAGCACCTAACATGATGTAGTCCTGGTTTATGAATGAGGTTCAGTACAAATATACATAATTTGTGGAACAAATCAGAAAACGAGGGTGGGAAGGGAGCTCAGGAGGTCGCATCTAGTCCAACCCCCTGCTCAAACCAGGATCAGCCCCAACTGCATCATGCCAGCCAAGGCTTTGTCTAGCCAAGTCTTAAAAACCTTTAAGGATGGAGACTGGACCACCTCTCTGGGGAGCTCATTCCAGTGCTTCACCACCTTCCTAATTAGAAAGTTTTTCCTAATACCTAACCTCAACTTCCCTTGCTGCAGCCTGAGCCCATTGCTCCTTGTCCTGTCGTCTGCCCCCACTGGGAACAGCCCAGCTCCAGCCCCAGCCTCTTTCAAACCGCCTGCAGGCAGTGGCGATACGTAGGGGGTGCACGTGCACCCCCAAGAGTGCTGGTGCACCCCCTGACAGGCCATGCTCCCTGCTTAGGCAACAGACGGGGGGGGGGCAGGCGGCAGCACCGGTGCCCCCCGTGAGTGCTGGCCAGGGAGTGGGAGCGCCGGATGAAGTGCTGTGGCCACTTCCCAGTTGGTGTGATTGCCCCACCCCCAGTTGCTGAGATTGGCTGGGGGGGGGGGGCACATGCCCCCCCTGACTAAGGTGGTACCAGTTACCCATGCTTGCAGGGAGTTGAAGGCTGCTATTAAATTCCCACTCGGTCTTGTCTTCTTCGGACTAAATCCGGCCAGTTCTGTCAGCCTTGTCTCACCAGTCATGTCCCCCAGCCCCCCAACCATTTTCACAGCCCTCCGCTGGACTCTCCCCAGCGTGTCCACATCCTTTCTGTAGTGGGGGGCCCAAAAGTGGGCTCAGGACACCCCCCGTGAAATAACACACTGGACAGAAACTTGGGGAGATGCGCGCTCAGTTTCCGGCTCCGCCACAGTCTCCCTATGTGACCTCAGGCAAGTCACTTCATCTCTCTGGGCCTCAGTTCCAGGGCTCGTGCCGCTTCCCAGCTTTGCAGGGCTGTTCAGGGCTTCTGCACTGTGGTGAGCACGAGGTATTCCCTGGGCTGTTGGGTACCCAGGCACGTGCAGTGTTGCATTTTTGGGAGGCCATTTAAGGCATTCAGCAAAAAAAAATAAAATTTTTTTTAATTGCAAAATGCCTCCTTCCACAGGAAAGGTAGTAAGGCAAGAGGGGAAGCACCTTTTCTCTTGCTGCAGAGAGGACGACATGGACCAATGGCTGGAAACTGCAGCAAAGTAAGTTTAGATTGGTTATCCGGAAGCATTTCTTCACTGTTGGAGTAGAGCGGCAGCAGAGCGATGCCCGGGGGGGTTGGACTCCATCACTGGAGGTGTGCAAGAAGAGGTTGGACAGGCACTCGTCGGGGACGATCTAGGCATAGCCATGCCTATGTTCTACTGTGGGCATTTCCCCCACTTTTGGGCTTTTCTGGCTGCCCTTCTGCCCTTTCTGCTACGTGTGGGGGGTGTTTTTAAACCTTCCTCAGAAGCAGTGGGTGCTGAGTAGAGCCAAGGCTGGGAACAGGAGCCTCTGCTCCTGCTGCGACCAAAGCCGGAGGCTCCCGGCTAGAGAGCTTTGCCCTCCTCTGCTCAGGTTTGGACCAGTCGCAATATTTGGGGTCAGGAAGGGATTTTACCCCATGGTCAGGTCGGTACCGGCTGTGGGGCTTTTCGCTTTCCTCTGTAGCCCTCAACCTGGGATCTCTTGAGCATGCATTTACACTACAAGCGTCTTGACGCCCATCTTGCTGCGGTCATCTCATCCCAGCGGTCTTTCCTGCCCAGGTGCAGGGGGCTGGACCGGATGAGCTGGAAGGCCCCTAACACCTACGAAACTATCAAACGTGTCCTAGAAGGAGGGCATTGGCTGCCGTGGTTCCCCTGCCTTACCTGTGGCAGGGTCGGGCGTTAGGGCTGCGTTGCATCAGGGTTGACGGTAGTCCTGTGTGGAGTTTGGATGAAGGCATGCCGATCCTGCCTCAGGTAGGGGGCTGCACTAGACGACCCGCGGAGGTCCCTTCCAGCCCGACGTCTCTCTCCAATTCTGTGAAAAGAGTAAAATCATTCTCTCATGAAAGGAAATAGCTCCTAGATGTCGCCCCTGCACCAGGCAGCTTCTCGCCTGCTGCCTCCCGTGTCGCTTTCCCTGGTATTTATAGAAGAATGGCAATCGTCCAATTATCCCCATTTGCTATTTACAAGCTCAGCAGAGGGAGGCCCCGTGCGAGTGCAGAGCTGCGAGTGCCAGCGCCCACACGCGCACGCTCGCCAGCCAGGCACGGCTGCCTGCAGGACGCGGGGCGTGGGCCCGACGCGGGCAGGATCTTGTACAAGCATGATTATCAAATTACACCAATCTGTGCGGCGTGACTCTTGGGTCAGGCAGTGCCATCCTGCGCACGGGGCTCCGAGGGCAGGTCGTAATCAGGATGGAAAAAGCTGCCCAGGGTGCTCAATCTTCCTTTGGACAGACAGGCCTCTTCTGCCACCTCGCCTGCTGCTCCGTCCACTAAAACAAAATCAATTCGCCGGCCTGCTGCACCGCCGTATGTGTGTCAATCAGGTAATGAAAAGATCCATTCTCACTTAATTTGCTTTGATTGAAGCTGCAGACCTCCTGCTGCACCTGCCTCAATCTCTTCTCCTGTCCCTTCATTGATTGCTCACAGCAACGATACCCATTCATCTTGGAAGATCAGTCAGGACTGGATAAAGAGCCTCTGCAGTTAGAAATGGGATCTGCTCCCTGGCAAGTGGGCTGGTCTGTGGTGCATAGGAAGGAGATGGAGGAAAAAAAAAGCTTTATTCCTCCCCCGTCTCAGCACAAACATGATCCTTTGGGATCACGCTATGAAATGCTGCTTTTGGAAATCATACTCTGAAGGGTCAGGGACCTGACCCCGCTTCCTAAAGTGCAGCAAAACGCAGAGCCTTCTTCATGTGCCACCAGGGAGTTTCCAGGATGGTTTCAACTGGTGCATCCCATCCGAATCGGTGTTATCCCCAGCGAACAGGATTTACGGTGTGCTTCATAGACCTCCTCTCCAGCTTTAGGAACCAGCGTCAGCTTTATCACCCTTTCTTGCAGCACTCATGCACAAGCCACAGTATCTGAAGACAGTGCCAGGTGGACGGCACCTGTCCAACAAGGACGGTTGGTTTCCGAAATCTCTTCAAGCATCAATAGCTGGCTTTGGATGAAAGCCACCCCTTGAGAGTCAGCGCTGGAGGTGGATGCACTTTCCTGTGAAGATATTGGACACCGTACCACTCTGACTAGTCGTTTTCCTTGCATGTCCCGTAGGGAAGAGCTGGCCACTCTGGGCATGGAGTGGGGTGTTGCTTTGCAAAGGTTTAGAAACTCTGATAACATTTCTCATGCATGTTCAGAGGTGCAGCACTGCGGGATCCTAGGCACGCGGCACCGCGGGATCTTAGATGTGCGGCACCGCGGGATCTTAGATGTGCGGCACCGCGGGATCTTAGATGTGCGGCACCGTGGGATCTTAGCCGTGCGGCACCGTGGGATCTTATACTCCTGTGAAATGACTCCCTGAGGGCATAGGCCCCGTAGGATGCTGCTGCCCAGGGTAAAGGTCCCAGGCGCAGAGGACAGGTTGTTTTGGGCCACGACTCTCGGGAGACACCGGGGCCGCGGTGGGGTGCTGCAGGATGTCGGGGAGCCGTGGGCTCTCCTTGAAGGACGTGGGTGGCCTGTGGTGAAGCAGGGTGCAAGGCAGTCACTAGACCTCCCCCGGCCGTGGCTTCGGATGCAAGTTCCTCTCATCTAATGCTCAGCTCCTGCGCACTCAAGGGCATGCGCCGCTCACCTCCAGCTCATTCGCATGCATCGAGCGTGTTCCCATTCCAGCTCTTTTCTGTTTGATCTCTAAGCAATTAATTTTGTCCTTCAGCAGCAGTCTCCCTTCTAGGCCGACTTACACCAAGTGGGCTAATTATGTGCCCTCTCCTCACAGTGCCAGCACTGCCTTGGGGATTGCCCAGCTCTGCCTTCATCAGAAACCTGCTTGCAGGGACTCCTTCCCCGCAAACTGGAGACCGGCTTCCCCAGCCCTGGAGCTATGTCTCGCCCACCTCCAGAGCAGCAGCTCTGCCACGTCTCTGTGCTGGAGGGCACGAGCGGTAAAAGGAGGCCGCGCTGTTTAACCGCACAAAGGGGGAGCGAGAAGTTGCCCAGGGGCTCCCTAAGCCTGTAGTCTCCCGTTGCAGCATATCCAAAGGCAGCGAGGCCTTGTGACATATGGCGCTGGCTTGGGCCTTGACAGATGTTAGCTTGGTTCCCAGCTGTGCCACGAGTCGCCCGCGAGGCTTTGAACGGGGCACGCCGTCCCCGTGGTCCTGCTGACTTGAACGCGCACACAAGTGAACAAATGGCTGGGGGGATTCCCTCTGGCATGCAGGGGGAGGCGTCTTCTCCGGGGGGTGAATTGCCCTCGCCTGTGCTCGGGTGACTTCAGTTCACGCCCCGCTGGAGAGCTATTAGGTGTTTTAAGGGACGTGTGGGGAAGCAGCAGTCTGCTAAGCACCTGTCCCTGGGCCAGCTCCCAATCCACCTGAGCCTGGACTTTGCTAACCTGCCTCTCCGAGCTAGGACGGCAATTCTTACTTCCTTCTGCCCTTGTCTCTTTGGACTGCGAGCTCACTGCGCAAGGGCTCAGGCAGCCAAGGCTCTTTGGGTAAATGCGATATCTTTTATTAGCCCCGCTCTCTCTCGCTCTGGGTCTACGCCACATGCAGCACGGTGAGGGCTCCGACGGTAGTTGAGGGACTGTGCAACACCTGGTGTGACGGCCGCCTCTGTCTCACTTGCAGCCTGGAAGCAGCATCATAGCAGCCGTCCCTTTGCGTTCTCCAACGTTTCCTTTTGGCAAGTGCTGTTTCTTTCCCATTCAAAACTGAGCTCTGTGCAATCCTTCGTGGTCCAAGCATGAGATCATCTCCTCTTCCCCTTGCATCAGTGCCCATCTGCTGCTCTTTCATCTCGTTTAAGGATTCGCAGTTGGCACGTTTGAAATATCGTCACCTGGGTGCTTCCTGGAAGGCTCCAGGCCCCTTGTGAAGTTTATGCAGATAAAGAGATAGTGGGCGCGTCTGCACGAGATGTTTTCTGGAGGGCTGACTAATTAGCTCCACGGTAAATGTCTCGGCGTCTACACATGTGTCGGGTGCAGGAAACGAATCAACTCCGCAGCAGGGTTGTACTTGTAAATGCAAACTACCCTGCTGCGGAGCCGTGTAGACTCTGACCCAGCTGCCTGGGGCACAGGGGTGCTGCAGTATGGGTGCCCCATAATCTCACAAGGTCCCTAAATGTTGGCGAGCCCGTGACTGCATTCAAACGGCGTGCCTGGGAACAAAAAAACTCCGGAGCAATTAGCTCCAGAGTTTATTCATGTGCACGGACTGCATGTGCAGACCCGCCTGGTGAGTGGTACTTGGGTAGATGGGTGATACCAGCTGGAGTGGACACTGGACAAGCCGACTTAGCCTGCAAGTCTTAACGGCAGAACAGCCTCACATCCGAACGTAGCAGAGCCCTCCATGGAGCACCCAGCAGAGACGCACTCCTTCCACAAAGCACGACGGAAAATAGCAGGGCAAGTCCTAGAAACCAGAGACAAGAGTTTCTGCTTCTCTGCCGCTCTGATCCAAGTCGTGGCTGCTTGATTCGGGGCATGGGAGGTGGTCGTAAGTGTGGGGTGCGCCTTCTGCATCTGCCCGGAGACAAAACGCCCTTCTCTGAGTACACGCGTCAATCGATCTTCAGTAACCGGTGTCTTGCACCGCTGAACACAGAGCCATTGATCAGGCCGAATCGATTCATTCACCTTCTCTTTGCTGTTCCCTCCTGCCGCGCTTGTTGACTCCAGATCCCAAGGCAGAAAAGCCCAGCCTTCAAAGCGGAGCTGATTATTCTGTGCAGGTCTGTCTGCCACTTGCATCCCCGTAAGGCTGCCTTGGCCCCTGGTTCCCTGCGCCATTTAGGCTTTTGTTCAAGACAGCACTTAAACCGGAGGATGGTTGTATCCTGCTAAAGTTGATGGGGTTTGACTTGAAGCAGGCAGTGCCAGTCTTTCCTGAGCGAAGGTCTGACACCGGTGAAAAATGGGTACAAAACTCTATTGTTCTGCTCTTCGGGCTTCCCCACTGGGCAACTCTTCCCATCGGTTGTTGCTGCAGGAGTGAAACCTGTCTCTGGGAGCATTGCATGCCTTGCGTGGCAGCCTCCCGTTCAACAGAGAGCATCACGTTGGTCAGCCATCTCCCATCCGTGCCGTGTAAGCCAGAAACGCAGGGGAGATGCAGATAGGTTTAAATCAGAAATCCTGGCCCCAGATCCATGCTGCAGTCACGTAAGCAGGGCTGCAGCGGGTGTAAAACGGCACCAAGTCAGAACAGTATCGTCTCTATCCATTGCGCACCGGTGTAAGCCTCGGACTTATACCTAGGCTTAACTTCGAGCATATGCACACCTGGTTTTTTGGGTAGGGATACAAGAGGATCCTGGTCTCTGACAGATCTGCAATGCAAGCAATAAATAATTAAGCCAAGCTGGAGGCACAGCGCTCGGTGCCATTTGTACGGATGTACGTGAGTGCGCAGGTTTCCGGACAGTTGTGACTCAGGCTCTTAGGATCCCATCTCATTTAATCAAGCATGCTGCAATACAGAGCAATACTCCTATTAATCACAGGCTGACAGAAACCCCAGCCTGTCTCCGTGTGAATTATCTGAGACCTACAGGACACATCTATTATGAAAATTCCTGTTAGAAATGGCTGCGTTGTCATCCCTCCTTTAGCTGCTGTGAGTGATTAGCACTAATAGTTTTTAGATTCCTTTTCCTGGATGAAATATTCTTTTGCAAACACACTAATCAGCTTTGATTTTTTTTTTTCTTGGTACCTTATTCTGTCACAAGGGGCTGACAAAGGGAAAATTGTAGCTTAGAGATAATTCCACAATTAAGACTTTGTTTGGCACTGCTGTGGAATATGCAAGCGAACTGAATTAGCTATGTTTATAAGGCAACAATTACAAGCATTTACAATAATGGCCTATTGCTCGGGGGGAGAGAAGCTGCCTCCTGTTACTTGAAAACAATAGACCCAATGGGACCTTCCACATTTGAGAATTATTTCTGGGATTTTCACCTTTGGGGCTGTTAATTTGTTGGAAAATTTAGGTCACAAAATGCAAAAAATTAAAAAAAATAAAAATAAAAAAAAAGGCAGGGAGGTGGAAATCATTTTCCGCATTGTTTTCACTTTTGATTAGTTTAATGCCACGCTGAGCGCGCCACTCTGCTGCAATGAGCCCCCCGCCAGCAAGTCTGCTGCTTCCCGGGGGCCCGCATCCGGGACGTTGCGGAGAGGATCCCAGAGCTCCTCCAACCCACAGACCACTATCCCACGCTCCTTATTCATGTGGGCACCAAGGACACGGCTCGGAGCGCTCCCAGCCGGGTCATGAGGCGCTACAGGGATTTGGGAGCGGGGCTTAAAGGTCTGGGGGCACAGGTGGTGTTCTCGTCGATCCTCCCAGTCTCAGGCTATGGGCCCAGGAGGGAGAGGAGGTCAACCAAAGACTGCGGCGCCGGTGTCGTCGGGAAGGCTTTGGCTTTCATGACCACAGCTCGCTGTTTGAGGAGCGAGGCAGCGAGCTGCTGGGAAGAGATGGCCTCCGCCTCTCTCCGCTGGGGAGGAGGCTCTTCTCAGCCAGACTGGCTGACCGGCTCCACCGGGCTTTAAACGAAGCCCGCTGGGGGCCGGGGGCACTACCGCCACTGCTGGCCCGCTGAGCAATCCTTGCAAAGCCAGCAGGTCGAGTGGAGTGCCACTTGAAGATGAGCCAAGGTACTGTAAAGAGCTGTATCTCTCCCTCATCTGTCTTGCTTCCTTTTTGGGAATGTCACGAATGAATACCCTAAAAGAATTCAGCTTTGTTCTTCCAACCAGCTGTTGCTCAGCTGGAATACTGCAATTGTGAAATCTGCCCTGGAAAATGTGTATTTGTTTTGCTCTGCTTTGTTTTGTCATCTGCCGAAGTAGGAATGCTCCTTTTCATTCTGTGATGGTTGAAAAGAGGGGCTTGGTGTTGGTGTTATATAGCATAATTAGGAATTATCTATATATGTAATGCTGCCTAAGAACTAATTCAGCAAGACCTCTGTTTCCAGAACGCCTATGAGAAGTACACGAATATACAGAATTGAGCTATAAGGTGGAAAACCCTTCCAGATGGGGACTTGTATTTTTTAATATGTAAAGCATTTAGTGACTTTTGAGTGCTATATAAATACCAAATAGCACAGAAAAGATACAAATGGCACGCAACCGACTGTCAGTGCAGCAAATTAAGCTTCTGTTTATAGCAGGAGTGTAAATATAGGGTTAACGGTTAATTCATTTAATGATGAATGTGACACCACTGTGTTATCCTGTAAGAACGTGAATAGAGATTTGCAGCAGACAACATGCTGTGAGCCCAAAAGAATAGGAAACTACTGCCTGCTTTTTTTAAAACTATTGCAAAATGTGGACACAATACTTGGACATAATAGACTGTGTCTGACAACATTTGTACAGTATGTAGCGGAGTGAGCCCCACTCAGCTTCCTATAGTTATCCATATATAGTGACTAAAATTGCAGACACTGAATTAACTCTGAATAACATATGAGCTGGAGTGACAGCCTTCATGTGGTTCTAGAAGGATGAGAATAAGATAGATGGCTGTTTGTGTAGATGTACTAAACTGCAAATCCAGGGGTCCATAGAGTATGGAAAATATGCCAAAAGCTGGGTTGTCCCTTCCATCCCACAGACCCCATTGATTTCCTGCAGGGCAGGAATCCCCCCTTGCAGAGCAGCTTGCAAGATCAGGGTAAATCCATTTCTAGTAACAGACTTTCTCACGCACCCTACCCACTACATTCACGTTTCTCCACTTAGCCCACCTTGGCATCCTTCTGAACCCTGTTATTTTTCAAAACTATTTGGAGAATAGAGAGTGAGTTCTGAATGCCAGCAAGCAACTCTGCCTCTACTGAACCAAGCGGAGAAAGCAGTTGCACTTGAATTTCCCAATTGCCAATTCTCCTTTTTCCTTTCTAACACCAGAATGGAAAGAGCTTTTAGCAAAACTCTCTCTCTAACTTTAGCGGCTGCTCCAGTACCATATAAGGAGACGGGCCATTTCCAAGATCCAAAATATTGAGGGTTTCAGGAGGTTGAGAAAATGGCGAGTTCATATTTATACAGAAACAAGTGGTATGTCAATCCAAATCACAGAACCCGTGCAAAATGCACTCTCTGACAGGAACGCCGCTAAGCAGCGGCGTTCAGCGCCTCGTTTTTAGGCAATCGTCAGGTAAAGCTCCATCTAGAATAGATTGAACTAAAGCAAGATGACAGGAACTGGGAACCCCCAAATCCGAAAGAAATAGCTTTAGGGATGAAAAAGGAGAGTGTGTAAATAGCAAAAGTAGAGGTACCACATTTTGGAGCCAATTGCTTTAGAGAATAAGTGTGTTTTTAAAAACGGATTAAAATAGATTTCTGCAATGGAGGAGCAGGGAGTGCACAAACATTTTTATTTTTGCTCTCAAGCAAATCCCGGGACGTCATTCTCCCCCTGTACTCGGCCTTAGTGAGGCCGCAGCTGGAGTACTGTGTCCAGTTTTGGGCTCCACAATTCAAAAAGGATGTGGAGAAGCTTGAGAACGTCCAGAGAAGAGCCACGCGCATGATCAGAGGTCAGGGAAGCAGGCCCTACGATGACAGGCTGAGAGCCCTGGGGCTCTTTAGCCTGGAAAAGCGCAGGCTCAGGGGTGATCTGATGGCCACCTACAAGTTTATCAGGGGTGACCACCAGCATCTGGGGGAACGTTTGTTCACCAGAGCGCCCCAAGGGATGACGAGGTCGAATGGTCACAAACTACTTCAAGATCGTTTCAGGCTGGACATAAGGAAGAACTTCTTTACTGTCCGAGCCCCCAAGGTCTGGAACAGCCTGCCACCGGAGGTGGTTCAAGCGCCTTCATTGAACACCTTCAAGAGCAAACTGGATGCTTATCTTGCTGGGATCCTATGACCCCAGCTGACTTCCTGCCCTTTGGGCGGGGGGCTGGACTCGATGATCTTCCGAGGTCCCTTCCAGCCCTGATGTCTATGAAATCTATGAAAAACTATTGTGTCTGCAGATTGTTGGCAAAGGGAAAAACGGGCAACAGGCCCCGGTACTTTGCAGAGTGAAATGGCCATGTAGAGCAGATCCTGCTTTCCCTTAGCTTATTAGAGGTCAGAGCTGGCAACACCATGGCAGCATCATAATTACGGACTTCTCCAGTATTTGCTATGGGAAATAAAAGCTGGATTTAATTGGAAAAGGGAAGTGTTGCGTCTTCCTTTCAAACCCCGTTGCCTTTGGGTAAATCGCACAGAACAAGTTAATAGAAAGTGTCTATAGACATTTCCAAGTAATTAAGCAATAATGTATGACTGTGTGTTTCCTGTTCCTGGTGTGTGCTAAGGTGGGAGATCATATTAAAAGCTGTTAGGTGCTAATTGTCAACTCAAATCCACTCTCAGGACTGGCTTGCCCCCGACCCCCTTTTTGCAGGAAAGGCAGCGCACCCTTCACTTCCACGCCCAGCGCTGTTGTGCTAGACACTGTAATAACCAGGGGGCCTGGTTTTCTCTGCTTAAAAAAAAAAAATCCCCAATTTCCAGATTTAAAAAAGTAACCCCAAATCCACATTTTTCCGTGATCAAAATGAAACACCACTATCTATCTATCTATCTATCTATCTATTACACATGCATGCACACATATATATACAGATATACATACACACGCACACGCACAGATAGATAGATAGATAGATAGTGGTGTTTCATTTTGATCACGGAAAATGTGGATTTGGGGTTACTTTTTATTATTTATCTATTTATTATTATTTATTATTTATGTATATCTGTATATACATACATCAGAGCCTCAGTATTTTCTCCCCGCAAAGGTGCTTATATGCTGTAACCACCCCACCGCAGCCTTTTAAATAAGGCACATGCCTTTCCTCAGGCTCAGGGAAAATTCAAGCTGGTAAAAAGGCCCCATAGGTAGAAAATAAACTTCATTTTTGCACAGAGGGAGTCGAAGGTGGAAGGCTGTTCCTCTGGATCCATGCAAGAGTTTATTTTCTACCTTTTGAGGAGGGGGACTTTTTACCATCTTTAATTTTCCCTGAGCCTGAGGAAGGGCGTGTGTGCCCGCAAGCTTGCAGAGAAAGGTATTTGTGGGGGATTGCCTAGCTGGTCTAATAAAAAGTATCATCTCTGAACCAAGAGTTCGAGAGTTTTGCATTTTTTTTTTGTAAAAATGCGTGGAAGTGGATTTTCATGAACTTTTAAGATGAATTATTGTTATTTCTGCACAAATGTATGACCTCCATATGAATAATAACTGTGGAGCCATGTGTGCGCATATTTTTGTCATATTACAATGAAAATGTCAAGTTTTTTTTCTTGTTTGGAGGCCCCTCATTTTGGGAGGCCCTAAGCTGGGGTTTAAGTAGCTTAAGCCTAGATCCGGCACCGGGTTAGGAGTATTCTTCTGTCTGGGAGAGAGGAAGCTCTCCGTCCAGCTGCGTTTTGACTGCCCCTCTCATGGCACACTCATCTCTTCCTCTAGACGTGCTGGGGGGAAAACAAGTGTTTCCACATTCAGGAGGTTCATTTAAAGCGACCAGTGGAGGACTGAACCAGCTCTTCCTCATCGCTGGGAATTGCCCAGCCCCTAGCCCTCGTGCCTGATATAAACCCACCTATTCTGAGCTCTCAAGATGAGACTTCATCCGTCTAATTCTCAGTTCCCTTCGACCATCTGAATAGCAGGACCTTCGAATAACAAAGGCGACCCGGACTCTGACTCTCCACCGACTTGCACCTTGCAAAGCACACCCCAAAGGCATGCATTTTTGCTAGCAGCTTGCTGCTCAACCTAAGCATCCAAAAATCACAAGCTGGCTTCGCCCCAAAAGATCATTAGGCGGCATGAAATATAGGAATCAGTTGAACACAACATTTTATCGATACATTTACAATTTGAAAGCAGTTTGGAAGCCTACCGGTGCCTCAATCACTGTCATAAATTCTAAATACCCGTACATTTCGGTGCTTTATTTTTGGATTATCATGGAAAATCAGCGCTCCCTCTGCCCCCTTTGCTCACCAAGATGCGTATCCAGCTGAGGCTCACCCCCACCTTGCCGAGTTGTGGCGCTGAGCAGCCCTGATATGCTGGCATCCGGCCCATGCCACTGCCCCTCACTCCCCAACCACAGCCCCCCAGCCCTGCTGGTGCCAAGCCTGCAAGGGGAAGCCTGCTGTTTCCCACGTTTTTCTCTGTAAAATGAGGAAATCCAGATTATACCATGTTTTTCCCTGGTGAATGGAAAACCCGGATCCTGGTAAGGACTCCAGGAGCTGGGGCTTTTGGAGAGAAACAGATTTGCAACAGCAGTCTCAACAAAACAGGCTGGGCAACGCTGTACAGGTGTGCAATACCCACTCTGCACTTGCTTTGTGCTAGCGTAAATAACTTCATAAGGGGCAAGGAGATGGTGAATCAGACTTTTAATTGCTTTGTGTTCCTAGGTGCATAACGGAGATAATGTTTCCTTTCTTCCATGCTTCACCCGTATGCTTTTAGTAGGCTGGGTCTCTGTTCGGGGCCTGGTGTAACAGTGCTCTAATCCTAGTTAGGGCCTGTAGGCGCTATCATAATACATGTACTAACAAGAAATCTTCCCATAGCTTGTTTTCCCTGTGCATGAAGAGAAGTGGAGCTGTCAAAAGTTGGATAATAGCAGACACGTGTGCATGCTAAACAAGCAAAGGGAACGTGGGGCTGCCTACTGTGGGCAGAGTTGTGACGTGCGTGGGCTTGAAAAGCTTAATTGCTGGACTAGCAAACCAATGCATAAGCTAGGAAGCAAGAGATGTGACGAGCCCAAATCAGTCATTCTCTGCCAAAGAAGCATCTTCTGAATGATCCTTTAAATAGGAAGATTTTCTGCTTTCATTTGCACACCCTGCATGGGACAGGAGCGCTGTGCCAGTGTCGGCGCAGGAGCACACCTTGTGTGGCTGGCTCATCCGGGGACGTAGCGTTGCACGACATTTATACCTGGTTGCATGGCTTGGCCTTAGGACTTATCTGCAGCTACTAGGTAATCCTTGGCAGGATAAATTCTCAGCCAGCTCAGGAGGAGGAAACCTCCAGATGTCTCCAGTGATTGCTGAGCTCCACGGCAGGGACCACGATCCTTGCTGCGCTAGTGTGACATGCGGGAGGATTTGTGGCACCCACAACGGCACGCAGCTAGCCGGGGTGTAACACAGCAGGTGTTTTACAGGCACACGGGGCAGTAATTTGGAAAGGGAATGAGATGAAAGTTTCTTCCACCTTCCTCAGCAGCAGCAGCTGGCTTTGGCCAGCGATGGGGACAGGGGGGTGGGACGGCTGAATAACACCCCCTTACGAGGAGCGAAAGTTTGAACTGAAATCGGGAGACCTTGACAAATGGCCCCCCTGGAAGGAGTTAGCTTGGATGGGATGGTGCAGGGGAAGTTGAAGGAGGGCAATGCCCACATCTGTTTCTGGGTTTACAAATACATAGCCTATGGTCCTGTTGCAATGGGCTGCACCAGCCGTTGCACTTAGAAAGTGGGTTTTTAAACCCACTGCTCTAAGAATTGACACAACGCTCGGTTGCTGAATAGCAGAAAGGCTTGTTTTAATCACTACCAACAAACTACAGACCTAAATGTCAGAAAAAGACTCTTTCCCAATATAAAATGAGCTATTAGTCCTGTATTATTTCTTTACCCAATGCAGGCAAGAAGCAATTCTTGCACAGCCTCACAGCGTGGATCCTTTGCTGATCAGTTGGGTGGCAGGACGGCTTCTTGGTCTTCCCTGGGCTGCACACACTTTGCTGGCAAATCTGTTTAGTTCTTCGACTAGTTAACTGTATAGCTTCAAAGCATTTTTCCGTGATGGTTGGCTGATTAAAGTCAGAACAAACAGGGAGGAAAAGGGCAACCATCATATTGCAGTTGTTAAATTGCCTGGCTCCTGGTTTTGGATTTGTCTGGGTGTGATGCCTGTTGCGTTTTGTTGAGCATTTGTTAGCCAGCCCCCTGGCAGTGGTGGGGCCAGCTCCCCGGGTCGCCTTGAGGAGGCTGAGGAAAGGCACCGCTGCAAGAGCCCATGGGGGACTCTGGAGACTGCAAACTGCCAGCCTGTCTCCTCTTCATCTCCTTTCCCCTGGGCTCAATCGGACTCGTTCCTTCAGTCTTTCCCCACGGAGCCAGCCACGCCATCCTTGCTGCTTTCGGCTGCGCGTCCCAGCAGACTTGTCCCTCCCCGGCGCACAGATGCTGAGGGATGGTGGTGGGGGCAGTTATAAGGTCTGTCCTCCTAGACCTTATAACAGGTGACAGGGGTGGGAACAGCAGTGTCTCGAGGGAACCAGGGAGTCTGGGAGGCAGAGACGTGCTCTCTTCCCATACCCTGCAGCTATTGCAGCCCAGACAGCTGAGGAGCAGAGTCCCCTGGGCAGAAGGCAGGCTAAGCATTTTCTTCCAGAATATGTCCTTTTTCCCAGATGGTGTTTAAGGCAGTTGATGTTTTAGTGAATTCTTTTGCTGACTGTGGCTTTTATAGCTCTTCACCCCACTGTCTTGCACAGACTGCAATAATATACGTGCCCCAGGAGTGACTTAGCCAAAGCATCAAACCAAGCACGAGTTTGGCAGCCTATATCTCGGTGCCTGATTCTCCAGTCCAGTGAAAACCTGGCAGGCTCTCGTGGCAGCACGAAGTGGGGGGAAGTAGCCCCCTGACAATCCTGTGTGAGCGTGGAGCTTGCATACGGGCTCAGCACAGGCCCTGCTCCCAGCTCCTGGCATAGAGTCAACGAGGGGGGATCAAGTCAGGAGGAAACCTGGTATGTACGTCTCTGCTGGTTTTTGGGTTCATGAGATATAGAGCGTACATTTGAGCAGCTCTGCAGCTGTACGAGCTAACACTGTGGGCTGGGTTTTGAATACAGAAGCACTAAGGTGGCTTAAATTCACCTTTTATTCCCTATCCATGCGAGTCCAACCGTGTGATTGCATTTTAATGTGCCCTGCAGATCGATCTCTGCCCTGCCCTGTCATTATCTGGAATATCAGGATGCAAGTGCCCTAAAACAAGAGCTCTCACTGAATGGCAGTGGGGTCCAGGGATTGAGAGAGGTTTTCTGGGTCCAGATTGTGATGAGAATGGCTGCTGGAAGTGGAAAGAGCATCTGGGTCACTGGAACGTGAAGTCTCCGACGGGCCGGGAGAGATTTGTGAAAGAAACTCGCTTAAATACTTTCTAACTCTTCCAGCCCAGAATGCAATGTGCTTCCTAGATGTGCCAGGGACAGGCTTTTCATAGATTTCATAGATTTCATAGACATCAGGGCTGGAAGGGACCTCGGAAGATCATCGAGTCCAGCCCCCTGCCCAAAGGGCAGGAAGTCAGCTGGGGTCATAGGATCCCAGCAAGATAAGCATCCAGTTTGCTCTTGAAGGTGTTCAATGAAGGCGCTTGAACCACCTCCGGTGGCAGGCTGTTCCAGACCTCGGGGGTTCGGACAGTAAAGAAATTCTTCCTTATGTCCAGCCTGAAACGATCTTGAAGTAGTTTGTGACCATTCGACCTCGTCATCCCTTGGGGCACTCTGGTGAACAAACGTTCCCCCAGATACTGGTGGTCACCCCTGATAAACTTGTAGGTGGCCATCAGATCACCCCTAAGCCTGCGCTTTTTCAGGCTAAAGAGCCCCAGGGCTCTCAGCCTGTCATCGTAGGGTCTGCTTCCCTGACCTCTGATCATGCGCGTGGCTCTTCTCTGGACTCTCTCAAGCTTCTCCACATCCTTTTTGAATTGTGGAGCCCAAAACTGGACACAGTACTCCAGCTGCGGCCTCACTAAGGCCGAGTACAGGGGGAGAATGACGTCCCGGGATTTTCATCATTTTTTTTTGTTTTTGCAGATTTTTCTTCTGTATTGACTTCAGCAGTTTCAGCTTCTGCCTTTCATTTCAGAACAGTACCTTTTAGCAATAAATACCAATCCATTTTCATCCTGTAATAGCATGAAAAATATTGAACTCACCAGCAGAATAAGCTGTACTGCACAAATGTTTCTTGCTAAGTGGGTACTTTACATAGGTTTTTCACCAGTTCCAAGGGACGCCCCTGCCCATTATGGGACAGGAAGGCCTGGGTGAGGGAGATTCCTTACCCTCCATTAATGCTGACCTCAGGAAGGAACATCTTGAGAGGCTGGACACCTTCAAGTCATTCGACCCTGACAGTTTACACCCCAGGGTACTCAAGGAGCTGGCAAGCATCATAGCTCAGCCCCTGGCACGGATCTTTGAGAACTCCTGGTGCTCTGGTGAAGTGCCCGAAAATTAGAAGGAGGCCAATGTGGTGCCTATCTTCAAGAAAGGGAGAAAAATGGATCCGGCAAACTACAGGCCCATCAGCCTGACCTCTATCACAGGGAAGGTCTTAGAAAAGGTTATCAAAGAGACCATTCTTAACAGACTGGCCAATGGCCGCATCCTGAGGGATAGCCAGCATGGGTTTGTTGCGGGTAGGTCTTGCTTGACCAATCTCATTTCCTTCTACGACCAGGTGACCTATCACCTGGACAAGGGAGAAGAGATTGATGTCATATATCTTGACTTCAAAAAAGCCTTCGATCTGGTGTCCCATGATCGCCTCTTGGAGAAACTGGCCAATTGTCGCCTTGGGTCCTCCACGATCCACTGGCTGGAAAATTGGCTCCGGGGTCGGACCCAGAGGGTAGTAATCGATGGAAGTCACTCATCGTGGTGTCCTGTGACCAGTGGGGTCCCCCAAGGCTCTGTCCTTGGACCCATACTGTTCAACATCTTCATTAATGATGTGGACACTGGAGTCAGAAGCGATCAGAACTGGCCAAGTTCGCCGATGACACCAACCTCTGGGGCAAAGCATCCACACCAGAAGACAGGCAGGTTATCCAGGAAAGGACTTCTTATTGTCCTTGATGCTCAAAGCTAGCTGGAGTTCAGTTGCAGCCTTGGCTTTCCTGGTCTGCTCCCTGCAGGACCGGACCAGTGCAGAATAATCCTCCTTGGAGGTGACTCCCATCCTCCACCCTTTGTAGGCCTTTCTTTTTAGCCTCAGGAGATCTGCTAGGTCCCTGGAGAGCCAGGGGGGCTGCTGTGCCCTCTTGCTGCCTTTCCTGTCTTTTAAGCGGTCTCTGCACAAAGTTCGGTGCTGCATGCCAAGGTGACACTTTATTGGCTCTTTTTAACATAGTGACTCTGTCCTGACACTTGACGTATGACAGAGGTGCAGCTCAAGCCGGTGTGCGTAGGGTTGTCTCAGCATTTCCATTATAACTCATCTTTGAGTTTTACAAGTTAGCTGTAAAAACTTGCTCCAGGCTAAAACCTGGTATATTTGCTTTGCCTGGTTTTATACGGCTTAGATGATTTCCTATACTCTCTTACCCTCCCACCCCAAGCCCTCCCACCAGAGCTATATAGCTGCAAATTGGCTTCATTTTTAGCACTCTGAGAAAGTTCCAGGGCAGTCATTCAGGACGTAAGAGAGCGGCTGGGGAACTTTTCTGATAAATTAAAATCTCAGGGAGATTTTTGTGAACAACTGCAGCACTTTTTGCTCAGTAACTTATTTTACAGCAAACGTTTTCTGTGTGGCAGCCTAGTAGGGGACACTACTATGCAGAGCAACCCACTTCACTGTGCCAGGCCCAAAACCACGCTTCGGGAGTCTCCCTTGGGGAGCCTACGGCTGGCCGTCCCCCTTCCTGGAGAGCTCCCGCAAGTCTGGGGTAGCGCTGCCGCCACCCAGGCACCGGTCTCAGGGCTCGGCACATAGACCCTGCAAGCCTTGCGCATGCTTTGCCCACAGCAATATTTCAAGGTACTTCTTTCCACCTGAAGCATCCAAAGATAGCCTCTGGCACCGGAGAAGAATAGAAAGACAAGCCCAATGTAGCCGGCCCAGCCAAGGGAGCCCAGTGTCTGTTTATGGGAGATCTGTTGCAAAAGTAGGAACTAAACCCGATCTCCTGAACCCCAAAGCCCGTCCTTCCTCTCCATCCCAACATAAAACCCTCCCCAAAACCATACAGGCACAAAAGCAGAGTGTCATCCTAAATGTTCATGAGAACTGTTTTTGTCCAGGTGGGTTTGGAAGAAATTTATTTCTAAAATAATTTTCTGGGGAAGTTTTTGCTGTCTGCTCAGAGAGAGAGAACAATCCCATCATTGCAGGTGTGTCAGCGAGTCTGCAAATAATCCGTCACCCTCGCTTCATCCCAGCGGGGCTGGCTCGGTTGCTCAGTAGCAATGGGAAGGGGATTTCTGTCGTTGTAGCTCACATAATACTAATACGTGTGCTTATGTAGCTGCTCTGGAAGCAGAGTCATTTGAAGATGCGATCTTGCGTCCTTGCCGTTAAGGGGAAAGAAGAGTGGCCGGTCGAGCCCCGACCCTGCAGTCACTGAAGTGTTTGTGCTGTTTACATTGTGGGTAGCGGCAGATATTTTTCAAAGTTCAAAACTAATTAATTCTAGCCCTTGAACGTAAGAGTAAACACAAAGGGAGTACATATTTAATGCATTATTCCAGAGCTGTAATTAAATTAAATGAAAGCAATTTTCCATTGGCTCAGGTTACCAAAAAAAAAATTCTTGGCTGAATCACTGGAGCAATTATTATAAGAAATTAAAACCCCTTTAGTAAAATAATGAAATGTTATTTTGTATCAAAAATATCCCGAATTTCATTTTGAAAGCCGACAGGTTATTACGGATTCAAAAGCTAGTTTGCAAGGGAAAGGTAAATTATAATTGCAGTTTCATTTGCATTTAAAGCGGCACCTGCACAGGAGCAGCTACTGTATACCCCTCCCCTCCTCACGCTCCTGAAGAGCCGGTGTCAACAGCCGCGCTCAGGGTTACTTCCAGGATTGAGGAGGGATTTGGAGCTCTGCGGCTCAAGTCGGAGCGCAGGCTTTCTTGGGAGGGAGGCAGGAAAGGTCTCATTTGCTGATATTGTCTGCTTGTCTCACGAATTCCCGTGACAGCTCCCACTGGCTCGGGGGGGATTCGCAGAGATTGTCACGCCGTGCTCGAAGGTGCCAGGATGCCTTCGTTATTGCTCGGAAAGGGCCGAGCCTGAAAAAGAGGCTTTTCTTTTCTAGCCCACGGGAGGCAGGTGGCAACGTGGCCGTTTTGTTCCTGGCTCTGCTACTGACCTGTTGTGCGACCTTGGGCAAGTCACTCCCGCTTCGGTGTCTCTCTCCTCCTTCCTCACCTTTCACCTGTTCAATTTGCGTGCTTCGGGGAACTTATTATCTCTTCCCTGCCAGGTTAGCTACCTAGCCACAGAGGCAAAGCAAAACCTGGTGCCCTGCCTAGACTCTTTCTCCACTAATTGTGTTTTGCGTCCTCGCGTCACTTCCCTGCACGCCACTTGATTGCAGACTGATGCGCTCCAGCTTTAGCTACAGAGGTACGCTATGCTGTGGGGCCGGGACCATAAGAAATTCTTGTGCCTCGCTCCGTGTGCATTGGGAAGCGGGGTAAAGAGGGCAAGCAAGTTGCTCAGGTTTGATGCAGTAAAGAGGGCAAGCAAACTGAGGTTTGATGCGGCCGTATCAGGCTGCATACTGCCTTGGCCCAGCCCCACATGGCTGGATTGGGCCCCAGGCCCAGCTCCATATGGTCTGGGCTCCATATGGTCAGATCTAGCCCTGCACCATTTCAGCCCCAAGTGACTGATCTACTCCATGGGGCCACATTATCTGGCTTGCAGGGCTTTCCACGGGCCCAGAAATCTGGCAGTCTGGGAGCAGCAATTAAGGGGGGGCTGGACCCGATGATCTGTAAAGTCCCTTCCAGCCCCAAACAACTCTGAAATTATGAAACTAAGCTCCCCCACCAACAAATTTTCTGGCCAACAAACCAGGGGTTGAAAACCTGTGTTAAAATAACTGAATATTGCCATTTCTTTCCGATGGAGGAGACTCTCAAGACAGCGCTAGCAGTAGAAGCTGATCAGTGAGAAGGGATTAGCAGAAGGCAGAGAAACTCGCACACTGCAAAGCTAGTTTTCCCTGTATCTAGGCATGCAGGGGGAAATCCAGTCCCACCCAAAAGGACCCGTCAGCTGAGCAAGCACCAGCCCCGGCTGCTTCTGCATGTAAAGGAGAGGCGGCGGGGGGTCGAACGGAGCGTGGCTGGAAGGAAGACGTTCAAATCCAGTTAAAGGCTTGCATGGCAATCTTTGCTAGGCAGGGGGAAAAGCAACTGTAAAAAGATTATCTTGCTCCCTGCGGCGTTCTGGTGCCGTCTCGGTCCAACACCTCGGTGCCCGCGGCGCGGGATGGCGCTCGCTGCGCAGTGGCTGCCTGCCGGCGTAGCGCTTGTGCGCCACAGGACTTCTCCGCGACATAAGGGACTCCTTTCTTACACGCAGGGTGCACACCGCTAGTGGTGGGCTCTGCATTTAGGATCCAGGTACCTTGTTCTGGGGGTGCGAATTTATCGAGACACAGGGAGAAGAGAAAGGACGCAATACGAACAGTCAAGCCATTCTGTATCTCTACCGATCCAGCTGTCGAAATGCACCTGGCCGGGATGCAGTCTTTACTCGGAGGCTCTCCCTTGGGTGCCAGATGTCAGCAGTCTGGAGGTGGGATGCCGGGGCTCACAGCCCCGCTCCCGGGGGTGCATGAGACGGGCTGGCCGTGTGCCCTCTGCCCGGGGTGGGCTCAGGGCACGGGGATGGGCACGGGCAGGAGGAACAGGGAGGGACCCTTTCTTATCTGCTGTTGTATTCTCCTTCCCCCCCATTGACTCTTTATGACTCTTCATCCACAGCTGTCTCCGGTTGGCTGTCTCTCTGTGCTCGCACGTCCAGGTAGCTTTCCAAACCTTCTCCCAATTGGGTCTTTTCCCCCCAAACCGGGGCTCGGGGAGGTGGGGGGAGACCCCCCTGCTCCGGGGCCTTGTTAGCTGGTGCCACTTATCTCATGTTATGGGCAGTGTAATACACGCTCCTGCTGTTTCCAGGCTGTTTTTCTAAATTATGCGTTGCGGTTGTGTTAGACAGGCTGTCTGCTTTGAAGTCTGTGAGAAACTCCGTGCGCGAGAGACCCAGGCTGCTTAAAAATCAATTAACCCCTGCTGCCCATTTCAAACCCTTCTAACGCATCTATCTGTACCTATAGCCAATTCCCAAAAAACAAGCCTTGAGGTACCATTTCCAAGCCAACACTAGCGTGTCCCGGCATAGCTGCAGCGAGTCCGCTGCCCTGCTACCTCCTCTGCAAGGCTGTCCTTCATAGCGCTGGCCCGGGACATGGCCCCGTGCGGCTCCCTTGGACGCCACCGTACTTGTCTGATGTCACTCGTTCTCCCCGGGACTGTTTTAATGATGAAATCATCGGGCTCGTTTTGAGGGAAAGCGGTCCTGAGGCTGCTCCGTGGCAGAGAGAGACAGCCTCGGGGTCGCTGCGTAGGATTGGGCTCCGAGAGCTCCCGGGCTTGGACGCCGTGCCCGGATGAAGCTCTCTTTGGCTGCACAGAGGGCCTGGCATGCCAGAAGTACTGCGACTGACTTCAGTTTAGGCTGCGGGGGCTCAGCGCCTCCGGAAAGTAAGGCCTTCATCTCTGTACGCGTGCACGCACCGTGCGACGGGATCAACAAATGATATCTGTAGCGGCACCTCCTGGACTTGGTTATTTGGATGCTGCCGCTCCCCTCTCTTGCCACTTGAGAGGAGACTCCTCCACCCCAGGTAAGGTTGGGACCCCGGCGTGCCAAGCACATACACAGGCCATCCCCCTCCAAAAGCTTGCAACCTAAAGATAAAGGGCAGACAAGAGGCAGGAGAAAGGAAGGATTATTGTCCACATTACAGACAGGGACCTAAGGCCCGGAGCAACTAAGGGCCACCAGTTTCTATTGCAATTCCATTCTGGTTTTGAAAGCGGGGCAAACTGGACACTTAAATGCCTTTTAAAACTCTGGCCAGGAGAGAGGTCCCCAAGGTCCTTGTGCCTCGTGGGCTCGAGACTGTCTCAGCCGCGCCGAGCTCCGTCATTGCTCTGCTGGGTGACCTTGAAGAAGTCGCTTCACCTCTGCCGTGTCTCATTTGTCTCCCTCTCATCTTCTTTGTTCCTTGGAGCATGAAACTCTGCCTTACTTGGTATTCGACCCGGACACATCGTGCCGGGATCTCGAACGTCACCGGGGTCAATTCACGCGGGTGTAAAACAAAGAATAAAAATCGGAGATGCTTGTCCATTGCTGTGGGCTGGAGTGTACAAGGAGAGACTGCTAACGTGGAAAAGGCTCCCGCGAGCAGGCACGGACAAAGTCAGTGCGACGCAGGCATCCACCGCGGCACAACCGCCAGCAAGGAGGGGTACGCTCTTGTTCCCAATGTAGCTGGACGCGGTGGGTAAGGAAGGTGCCACAAGGAGACGTGAGGAGCAAAGAGTCCTGGGAGCTGGGCTTTGCATGTCTGCCAGACCCAACTTCTAGCATAGGCTGCATGAGAACAAGCCCCAAATTAGTCTCTTGCTACCGCTGGGGTAATGACGTATTCCGGCGCCCGGGCGTGTTGTGTCTGGGAGTTCAGGGGCTGTCTGTACATGTTTGAACATCCTCTGCTTTTATGTGGCAGTGATGGATCTTCTGCAAATCAATAGGCCCAGCTGGTCCATCAATAATCCCACTCAGTGATGGAAACATCTTATGTGAAGGCCGATTTGCAAGGAGATGCCTTAGTCCACTCTCTGTCTGCAGGCCATTCGCACTGCAAGTCAAGGGCGTTGCATCTGACCTTGGAGCGTGATTGCCAGCTCCCGATTACAAATGGCGATGTCTGCCGCCCCAACCAGCTGCAGACCAGAAATCATTTCTCAAGTGAATCCACAGACGGGCGCGACGAATAATGCTCCGCATTAGGGCCGTGCGAAACGGCGCCGTCCAGTTTCGACGGAGCAGCGTTTCGTTCCGAATTTCATTGCGACTCGAAAC
>NW_005842504.1:196427-209810 GCF_000455745.1 Alligator sinensis
GTTTCGTTTCGTCTTGAAAGCAAACAACTCGCGAAACTTCGACACGTCGCGACTTGCCTCGCGTCATTGCGCAGCTCTCCGTTTCGTCTCGATGTTGCTGTTTCGAGCTCGAAACGAGTCGAAACAGCGTTGAAACGAAACCGCGGGAGGAATTTCGCGCAGCCCTACACCTTTCTGCACGGGCAGGGGAAGACCAGACTCACGAGGTGCATTTGTTGCGCGGTGCTCTGGCTAGTGAAGTGGGTCCTGCCTGCATTTGGAGCAGGTGCTCGTGGCTGCCCCGAAGCGGCCCTTAACGGCAGTAGTGAAGGCCAAACCTCCGAGCGGCGGGTACTCCTTGGTTGGAGAAAGGCAAAGGGACATCAATCACCCTGTCAGCAAGGTGCCCCCGCTGAGGTTTTAGGCAGCCAGCAGCAGCTCCTATGCGTTTCTGTCTGGTAGAAGCTGCAACCATCGAGGCGCCGGACAGCTGGACTCGGGCTGGCCTTTGGATCGTGTCTCAGTGGTGTAAAGCAAGGGACGGTGGGGCGTGGGCAGCCTCCGCTCCTCCGTGCTCTTGCCTAGGTGCACGCGTCGAAGGTTTTGGTGCGGGACTCTGCGCAAGCGGATCCATTAGGCACCGACTAGATCTCTTATGTGTACACCGCGATCCAGACGATCGATCGACAGTTGCCTACTAAAATGATGACCCAGGTGGAGACTTGAGTCTCTGGAGGCCGGTATATTTGTAAGAGTGAAGATTTGCTCCCTTCCCCTCACAACTCCATAGCCCACCGAGTATGCGAATGCGACCAAGCGCAGGCAGGCTTGAGATAGAAAAATGCCTGAGTCAATCATCCCTTTTAATAAGATATTTAAGAGAAAATCACACTGCAGTTTGTTGCTGTAAGCAAATTCTCCACCGCTGCAACTAATTTGCTGCTCCTGTGTATGAGGAGGGAATTAAACTCTAAATTGAAAACTTAAATGGAAGCACTGTCCTGTGAATTTTCCATTCCCTAAGTGAGCTGTGTCATTTCTGCTCTATTTGTGTTCCTTTTATTAGGGTGCGTACAAGTAATAACTTTACCGTTCCTCGGGAGCCGAACCTCGAGCCGTTGCTCTTTGTGAACCTGTAGGATGCTTTGCAGCTGGATAACAAATGCGATTGATATGAAGTTGGCAGGAACATTTGGTTTGAATGGGACTGGGCGTCTCAGAGGGTTGGCGATATCCTACGGAGGTTTTCGACGGCCAGAAGTCACTTATTTCTGATGGCTCTTCGGTGACCTCTGGGACATGAATTGCGGGCTCTCCGCTTCGAGAAGGAGCATGTACAGAAGTTAGTATTCACTGTGGTTTCAGGAATCACAGATGCTCCTGGCAACACGAGAGGACTCCAGGATCCGAAGCCACCAAGCAGGCAACTTTCCGCATCACTTAGTATTAATAGCCGTCTCCCTGGACTGACCCAGTGCTTCCAGGGGTTGCAATCCTGGCCTTATGGGTACGTGCTAGTGATAGCTCGGACACTTTGGTGAAGTGCACCCTGCAGCGCGGCGTCCCCGAGTGAGACGCTTGTGCCACGCACGTTGCTGAACAGGGCAGGACCAGGCGACGCACGGGTTCGAGACGTGCATGCCAGGGTTAGGGCAGCACGGCTCCGTGGATGGTTGCACAGACGCACGCCAGACAGATCGTAGCCAGCCCCGTACTGGGGCTTGCAGCTCCAGCCCCAGCTTTTCAGCCAGCATAAATCAGCATCTTATCCCTGGTTTCGGTGGCGTGGGGCTAGGTCGCCCCAACGGAGCGGCTGAGAAGAGGCAGAGCACCGTCAGCAAAACTTAGCCCCAAACATCGCCCGGTCTCGGTGGCAGCACTTGCCCCTTCCTTCGTGCCACCGACCACGCGCGCGTCTGTGATGCTAATGCAAGACGAGCCACGCGCCGTCTGCTAACGGGGCTGTCGAGGTCTTCAGGGTGGTTGTTAAGCATTATCCGCATCCCCCACGAAGAGGTTTATGGAGCGGTTCGGTCCATTAGCTCCGTTCGCGTGATCGCCGTCTCAGGATGTACTGTACAAGGTGAAGGACGGCTCAATCCGGCAGCACGCGGCCGCCCCTCTCCAGCCCCGCCACTGCTTACCCAGTGAGTTATATTTTTAATTAAATATAAAACGTCCGTTTGTCTGCCTGGCCCGGTTCTGAGAACAAACCCATTCGTAACGGAGAGGCGTCGAAGGTGAGCCCCGCGGACCCGTGCTGCTGAACGTTTCCGCCTGCCTCTTGGCTCAGCGTCGTTACCAGAAACAGTTAATAGGCAGGGGCTGTCACGTCTCCTCCGCTCTCATCCGAACGGTTTGTGCTGAGCCTGGGCATTTCCGTCAGCGGAGGAGTGCTGACCACGCAGAACATGCCAAAGGTGAGCCGCGCTCCAGGCATTTCAGCCGTCTTTTGGAAAGACACAGATCAGCACATCCAAGCAGCTTCCTCGGGCCCCGAGCAGATACCAGGATGCCTCTCTGCAAACAGTGCCCTTGCCTTTGCTGTGCTGTATAGTGTCCCCTGCTCCGGTCCCCCGAGACCTGCACGGCGCGGAGAAGACACGTCAGATGCAAAAAAATAATAGCGCCAAGTGCCGACACGCTCGCAGGGTCCTTTTTAGCTGAATGCAGCAAATCGACGGTCAGGAAGAGAGCGTCTCACCGGGTATCACGCTCCCAAGTGACCCCAGCAAGTTTGGAGGCGAGGATTTTTGGGCCCCGTATAGACTTTAATTTGTATTTGCACCGGAGTGACAGCAAGAAGTCCCACGATGCTGGGTCAGGCTCACAGCAGTTTCCGAGCACCTTCTCCTAGGTCGTTAAGCGCCATGACCGACACCTGTCACGTGCTGTTTGTTCGTTCCCTGCCCACCCGAGGGACAGGCCTGTGCAGCGGAGGGGTTGTGTTGCTAAGCTTTCCTTTTCTTTTTAAGCAGCTTTGTCGGAGAAGGCAGGACAAAGCTCGCCGAGCTCATTGCAGGAAGCACAAGGCAGTGGCGAATCCACTCGGGTTTTTTTGCACGAGCCCGTGGCCAGTCTCTAGCTTTCTATCGAGGCTACGTGCACCTTCAGGTGCTTTTGCTGCATTGCATTGTGAGGTTGGAAGTTCATTTTGCTTTGAAGGTTTCAGGAAAAGACAGGGGAGCTGCCTCGCGAGCCTTGCTGCCCCTTCTAGCACCTCGAGGCTGGATGCTGGAGTTTTATCTGCACACAATAAACCGCGCAGCGTTGAGTTGGGTCGGCGCCTGCGCTTTTGTTTCAAGGTCCATCAACGTTAAGGGCAGAAGACATCGTTAGGGCGATCTCGCCTGGCCCCGCGTTGTAAAAGGCAAAGGTTTGTTCATTTAAACCCGTGCACAGCTGACTCCGGCTTGATCTCAGGGACAGGCTAGCCGAGGGGAGACCACCGAGCAGCGACTCGGGGCGCCCAGGTTCTGCTTGGAGCTGATCACTCATTTACCCCGTCTCTATTTCAGCTTGCCCATCTCTAGAATGGGAATAAATGATACCAACACCTTTAAAAAGTAGCATTAAGATGCAGCAAAGAAACACGCTGTGCGATAGCTGGATTGTTTCTTAAACTAACCCAGAATTAGCTGCCTTGAGACTGAAATCACAGTCTTCGCAGGAGGTTTGTGCCAGTTGAACTGATGCGATCTGAATTGACTTGTGCAAGTGAATCTGTATAGACGGGCATCACAGGCAATGAGGGTTGAAGGGACCTCAGGAGGGCGCATCTCGTCCAACCCCTGCTCCAAACAGGACCAGCCCCAGCTCCATCATCCCAGGCAAGGCTTTGTCTACTTGGGTTTTGACAACCTCCAAGGATGGAGCTTCTGTCACCTCCCTGGGTAGCCTCTTCCCGTGTTTTAGTGAGAAAGTTCATCCTAATATCCCACCTCAACTTCCCTTGCTGCAGCCTGAGCCCATTGCTCCTTGTCCTGTCGTCTGCCCCCGCTAAGGGAAGGTAGGCGTTCAGCCAGGAAAAGTAGCTTGAAGATTTTGGGACGGTGACCCCGGACGAGTTTGGCCCAGGTACCGGGGACAAAGGAGACCAGAGATGGTGATGTGCACAAGGATCCGGGCTGGAAACTGGAACGCCTGGTTTAAATCGGCCGCTGGCCCCCGGTCCTGCTGGAGGTCCGAAATCTGGTGGGGCTCGTCCTGGCAAGGCACAGCTTGATTTATGTTTCCAGGCCCTCAGGAAACGCCTTTAATTATTGCAACCTCCCAGGAGCAAACAGAAGATGCATTTGGATACTTCAAACAACGATCCTCATTGTCTTTTTGCCTCTTCTGCAAATACTGGAACTAATGATGTGTAATGAAAAATAATCCGCCGGATGCAGATGATTTATGAATCCGGGAATTAATGGAGAGTGAGTGCGGATGGTGGATAGTGAGCAATGAGATCCAAACGTCCAACGGCAGCGTTCAGACAAAGCTTCTCCCTTTGTCGATTTTTATTTAGGGCCGTATTTACTCTCCCGAGCCCCAGGCGACCTGCAGCTGTTGACAGCGAGCGGTTGGAGAAGGAGACAGAGTCATTTCTTTATAACTCATTCTCATTTTTAGTGCGATTAGTTTTGGCCAGTTCTCTGCCGGGCTAGTGGATAACCTGCCCTGAGTGGTCCCAGCATAGCGGGGGCCAGGGCGTCAAGCCTGTGAGCCCTCGAGGCCTGCGTCCACCGCGCACAAGGATGCCCGCATGGCATTTAGGACGTCCGGCCGTTCCCGTAAGAGATGCCCCCCGTCGTCGACTCCGACCGGTAACACCCCCTCCCTCGCCCTGCGTGAAGGAACGGGACGGCTTCAGCCCGAGACTTTTTTCCCCTTGTTTTTCTCTTTTTTTCCTGGTTGTCACAGCGTGTAATTTGTGCGTGAATCTGAGCCCAGAGCCGCATCCAGTTCTGCACTGATTTAAAAACTATAAAAAAAACCCAAAACCTCCTGCTTTATTTGCATATGCAAATCCCACACTACAAAGCCACACCTGGTGAGACGGTAATTGCTCTCGGCGTTCTAATGAGCTGGAACGACGTTCGAGGACTGCCGTCATCGGGCTCCCAAGGGGGATAATGTAGCGAGGTCGTTTCTCGCTGGCACCTTCTCCTCAAGAGAGTCTTTTCCTGATGCATTTTCGGGACCGATCCAGAGCTCACTGAAATCACAGGGAAACTTTCCACGGGTCTCCCGGGGCGCTGGCCTGGGCCCCAGCGGCCGGTGGGTCTGTCTGCTGGTGTAAGTGTGATGATGTAGCTGGGGCGGCCCAGAAATGATGCGAGAGGCAAGGATTTTTTCGGGTGATATCTTTTATTGGATCAACGATGCACTTGGAGTAAATTTAGACGTGCTTTCGAATGCAAGGCGTGCTTCTTCAGGTGTCTGCTCGCGGGAAGGCGGGTGGAAAACAGCAGAGGGGAGGGGGCGGGAGACATTCTCCGGGGGAGCAGACGCACGACTAGCCGAAGAAAAGCACCTGATTGCAGGGAGGGGGAGGCTCATTCTCACCTTTCCTGCGTGCAAAGAATTCAGGAGTTGGGTAAAACTAACCCAACTTGCAGCAAGGGAGGTCTCGGTTGGATGCCAGGACAAACTTCCTCGCGAGGAGGGTGGTGCAGCGCTGGACCAGGTTGCACAGAGAGGCGGTGCAGTCTCCATCCTTGGAGGCTTTGAAGACCCGGGTAGACAAAGCCTTGGCTGGGATGATGGGGCTGGGGCTGGTCCTGGACGAGATGTGAATTTTTATTCCCTGGTTTGCCTTTTAAAGGTGTTGGGTAGATTTCCCTTGAGCACGAGGATCGCGAGGCCAGCGAGAGGGTGGCTCTGTGAGAAATATGCTCCCGATGGCGTAGGCATGTCTCCATCCTTTATATTTTTTCCACGGGAGTTCATCCTGGTGTGCAGTCGCTGTTTCGTTTCCTGCGTTGGATCAGGGATCTCCCGTTTGCGGGGAGCGTGTGTAGGAACCGGGGGTCCTGTGGGGACTCCTGGCAGTGGAGACGCACTGACAGCTGAAGCATTTTGCGCCCAGGCAAGGCTGTTTCCACTTGTAATTTTGGGGCCGTGAAGAGTTTGCTTCTGGTGACGGGCTGGGCAAGATTCGAGGGCGGTTTGCAAGCCAGGAGCGGAGGGGCTGGGAATATTTCTCTCAAAGATCTCATTTGATCTTTGTGACGTGTGGGCTGGCGTGCGGTGACCCCGGGTGGGGTGTGCGGTCGCTGTATTGTACTAGGTTGCTGGGGGTATTTGGATAGCTGTTTCTCTCCTTGTCACACAAAGGCAGATGTTTAGGCTGATCCTAAAGACACTCTTTTCCTGATGCATTTTAGGGACTGATCCAAAGCTCACCGAAATCAAGGGGAAACTTTCCACAGGTTTCACGGGGCGTTGGCAGAGGCACCTCCGTTGAGCAGGTGCGGTGGGAGCTGAAGGCCGGGCTGTAGGTACCAGCCTTGGGCTGATCGCTGATCTTGTGGGCACAGATACGGCGGTGTGCAGGCTGTCTGTAGGGAGTGGTTGGCAGGGTGCCGTCCTGGCTATGACGTGTGGTATGTAGAAAGCTGATGTTAGAGTAGGAGAAAGTTTGACTGAGGGCTCAGAGTTGTTAAACAGGTGGCGGAGGTCAATAAGAGCCCGGGTTTCAGGCCAGGTCATAAACATCATCTACGTCACGCAGGCGTCGAGCGGGTTTGCTCACCTCGCCGGAGTATTTCGGGAAAGTACCTGCGGCACAGTTTGAGAGGCGCGTTCATCCGCAGCAGCTCGTTAGAAAATGCTTGTTCCGTGATTTTAATCACACGTGGTACACAGCTGTGTGTCTGCCGATCTCGCCGTCTACATCAAACATTTGTAAATGTTCCCTGTGCAGCGAACAGCAGCGTGACATTTTGTGACGGCGCTGTCTGTGCTCACGCTCCTGAGCTGAGAGATAACAGCCATGGTTTGGATGCTCTTCCTATGCCTGTTAGGGAGATGAGATGTGGTAAGGCTCTGCAGACAAGGACCCGGGGGTGACAGTGGGCAGTAAGATGGATAGGAGCCAGCAGTGTGCCTGTGTTGCGGCATCCTGGGCTGCATTGGTAGGAGCATTGCCAGCAGATCGAGGGCAGCGATTCTTCCCCTCTATTCAGCACTGGGGAGGCCACATCTGGAGTCCGGTGTCCAGCTGTGGGCCCCCCACTACAGAAAGGTTGTGGACACATTGGAGAGAGTCCAGCGGAGGGCAAGGAAAATGGTTGTGGGGCTGGGGGACAGGACTGGTGAGGAGAGGCGGAGGGAAATGGGTTGATTGAGTCTGCAGAAGACAAGACCGAGGGGGTTTGATAGCAGCCTTCACCTCCCTGCAGGGTGGCTGTGAAGAGGATGGAGCTGGGCTGGTCTCAGTGGGGGCAGACGACAGAACAAGCGGCAATGGGCTCAAGCTGCAGCAAGGGAAGTCGAGGCTGGATATTAGGAAGAACTCTCTCACAAGGAGGGTGGGGAAGCACTGGAAGAGGTTACCAGAGAGGTGGTGGAGTCTCCATCCTTGGAGGTTTTTAAGACCCAGGTAGTCAAAGCCTTGGCTGGGATGATGCAGTTTGCTTGGAGCAGGGGCTTGGACTAGATGTGACCTCCTGAGCTCCCTTCAGCCCTCCTTGTCTGTGATTCATGAGATCTTGAGTCTGTCCCCAGCTCTGCCACATGCTTCCTTTGTGCCCTTAGTTGAGTTACTTGATGTCTCAGGACCTCAGCTGCCCCTATCTTGAGCGACGTGAGCCTAGCCTTCAGTACAGCAGAGCTCCCACTAGGTGAGCGGCTAGGCACTACTGTCACTCAGACAACAGTGGCATTGCGTCTGAAGAAGAGCGCACAGACATGCAGTGCATGTGTGTCTGCACTCTTGGAGTCACTGTTTATGCAGCCCTGCAAGGGTACGCAGGTCCATGCACGCGGGAAGAATGAGCACCTTCCTGCCCCAGAGGCACGAGAAGAAAACGAATACGGCGCTGCACAAACTGCGGCAAACCCGGGTCCTCAGAGGGCAGAAAACAGCTGCTGCAGCTTGAATGCTTCGCTGAGGCAGTGGTAATTCAGGATGGGGACTAGCAGTGTAAATCCCAGCAGACGGGGAAGTGGATCCTGTGATTATCTTCCAGTTCATCCGTGCAAAGCCCCTGTGCTGTATTGCACTTGCAGCTTCCCCTGGTGATGCGCACGCCCGGACTGCACCAGTAATAAGCACGTGCAGCATCGGCGCAAGCAAACGCTGCCCTCTCCCGGGTCGTCCGCACGGCCGTCGGGTGACAGGGGTGCGGGACGGGCCCTCAGAGCCCGGGGCTGAGCCGCCACTGCTGGAGGCATTGCTTTTCTGCAGCTTGCCGTGCAAAGCAGGCGTAAGATGTTCCCTGCTCACAGCAGGTGATGACTTCCATTGGGCCAAGTTGTCTATCGAGGGAAGACCAAAAAAACCTCGAAGCCACGTGTCTGAAGTCCGAGCAACCGCAATGCACGTTGTCTCTATTTCGGTCCCTCTCACACCTGGCCCACCTGCGCCCACATCAGACGGCCCCATTAGCGTGCTTCCCCAGCCTCTGCAGTAATCCCGCGGTCACAGGAGTCTTTATTTTTCTTTTCAAAAACAACTGCAAGGGGTCGATAAATGCTCAATACATTTTGTTGGAGGCAGACACCAGGATTCATCGAATGACCCCTGCTCCTCCTGAATGGTGTAAAAACAGGTGATGAAATAAGCAGTTGAGAAGAAGGAGCCGAAGACAACTTGAGAGAACAGGAATTGAGGGAGAAAGATGTATTTTCCTCCTAGCAATTGTCTGGAAGTAATCGAAGCCGGCGCGGGCTTCAGCCCGAGACAGCACAATGGGGATGCTTCATTGTGCAGAGAGCGCTTGGGAAACACAAAAGGATAATTTTATCTTACATCTCTCTTTTCAAAACCGAACGTCTGGAGATCGGGGGATACGGGATGGATGAGACCAGCCATGTTTCCATGTAATTAAAAGAATTGAAAACTTTGCGTCTAGTCGGCGGTCAGGATGGACTCATTAAGGCTTTGCGTTAGCCCCCGGTCTTGCTAACGTACAAGTCATGGGAAGCGGTCGTCAATTAAGGCCAAGGCCGCTAACGTGGGGCAGTCGCCGGATTTGGCGTTGAGAAACGAATCGGCCCGCGTGTAAGAGCTGGCAGCTGTCTCCGATTCACTGCGGAGAGACCCGGACAGGGAGCCTTGTCCTCTTTCTCTCGCCGGTGCCTGGTCCAAGCACTAAGAGGGAAAGAAGGCTCATCCGGCTATTTTTATGTCCCGATGCAGGAGTGACGTGTTGTATTGGGCACCTCAGGTCCTCCTCGCTAGTCGTTGCAAAGACCGACTCGCCGCTCTCCTCTGCAGCGGGTGTGAGCACGCGTAGCCGTGTAAAGGGGGTGCAGGAAGCTGCTGTTGCGGTTTCACGGCACTTCGCCTCCGGGTTTCTGGGGCACGCGCCCAAGTCTTTCCGGCGGGCAGTGACACGCTCCTGGCTGGGGTTTGAACGGTGCCCGCTATACCGGCGGCAAAACCCACACGTCTGTCTTTATGCTGTTTGTTTTCCTCCCAGGTGAATTGGTCAAATCATTCAAACGGTGGAATAACACACAGCGGCGAGTGTGCTAATGGCTCTGGAGGTGGTGATTCAGCTAAAGTGGGCAGATACATCACGGCAGCGCTGCCTGCCAACCCCCTCTCTGGGGAAAATCGATGAGGAAATGGTGATAAACAGACACCACCACCTACCCTGCGCCGATGTATTAATAAATTGTTCGAGAAAGCCCTCGGCTCCGGAGATGGACAGCGAAAGATCAGGCGTGCGAGTGTTTAGGAGCTGTGCACCCCGGCAGCAGAGCAGCATCCACGGCTCTGCACCACGAGCCATCATTTGCTCCCCCTGATCTGCTACCTGAGAGGGGCCTCTGGGCAGCGGGAGCGAGCCCGCTAGCAAGGGGGGAGCGTGGGAGCGCAGCGCTGGAAGGGCCGCTGGTGCCCTTTTGGGTCCCCGAAGATAGATAATTCCCTCTACCTTGCTCTTCTGGTGCCATGGGCTATTATTTTGCAGTGAATATCTGAGTTGTTATCAGTTAACAGTGGAGGTCACCAACGGGCAACAGCAGCCTCAGCGCTGGACCAGGCTAAACCTCTGAGTCTGGAGAGGCGGCAGCTGTAATGGATTTGACGGAGCCTCTGATAAGGTGTCTCTTCTCTGCCTGTTGCTTAGATTCCGGTAAATAAAGCTGGCTTGCTGGACCTTGGAGTTCAGAGGGAAGGAAGGCACAGAGCACAAGAAGGCAGGTCGGACTCCCTCCTCTGGGCTTTGCAACTCACGGTACGGAGCTGGTCTCACCTGGAGAAGACTCCCTGTTGTTGCGGAGTTTCACGGCTGATTTGCCCATCGCCCCGCACTTCTGTGCATCCATTTACACCATGTTGGCATGCAGTGCTCCTAGATGGCAGCGGTCCTGTTTATACCTGTGCAGCGTGTGTGCAAAATGAACGCACACGGTCCTGGGCAAGGGTGACGGCATCTACATTCGTAGTTTTCTGCAGCTAGGGCTGCACGTTGGATGTGATTGTGCAGTGCCCAGCATGCGTGGGCCCCGTCCTCCTGGCGTGCTCCTCTACCGTCAGTGCAAACAGTGCTTTTACTGTCATGAGAGCATCACAGACGTGCGGTTACCGAGACCCGGTTCCCCATTCTCCCTGTGCTGTGTGCCGTCATTTATCCCAGTGTGTACCATGCTACTAAATCTGATCGGTAGCCTTTCACACCCAGTTTGCACTTGTGCAAATGATTGTACAGGTGCAGGGCCTGCACAATCAGCCCCCACGTGGTTTCAGTTTCTTCTCTTATAATTCAAGCAGCAAGTGAAATAGGATTTTCAGAAGACCGACCAGCTGTTGAAGGCATTCGTGGGGTAGGAGCGAGTTTCCCGGTCTCAGAAGCACTTGGAGTTTGGCATAACTTCTGTTATGATCATATGGAGACACCCCCTGGCCTCTGCGTGGAGGTCAGGACCCGTGGTTAAAGAGATGGGCTCTGCCCCAAAGGCTTTGCAGTCTAAACGGAGGAGACGGAGGACAGATGGCAGGAGGAAATGCAGGCGGGTTCAAACCACCCACCGAGCCATCCTGCCTGTCTCACTCACTTCCCACAGGTTAATTTAAATGACTCCGCTCCATATGTGCTCCACTGCTAATGGCAGACAAGTGAAAGCACCCAAGTGGCTTTGACTGAAAGCTCCCAGAAGGCAAAATCCCAGGGGAGGATTAGCAATACTTACAGGACATAAAAACCCTTCCTGCGCCCTGTCTCAGCCTGACGTGACACCCCACTGGGTGACAGAGCTCAAGCTTAGTACAAAAGGCTCAGCAGCTCCCATCAGTGGCAATATCTTGGCAGGGAGGGATGTTTCTGTGCTGTGTAATGCTGCCTCCTTCCCAACCAGAATGCAAAACCCCCCCGAAAAGACCAGCTCCTGTTTTCAATGCAGAGAACAAGAGATAAAACCTTGTTTTTCCCCCTTTTTTTTTTTTTTTCTAACCAACATTGCTCATTGCATAGGCACACACGAGGCACTCGGGCGAGCTCTCGCCTCCTGGATTTTAGCCGGCGTCATAAATAATCAGGATTCATGTCATGCCCAAGCCCTGAACACAGCAGAAATTTCCGCAGGAGGGCTCGGGCTGTGCTAACCTGAAGGCACGGGGCAAAAACAGTTTGTGTTTGTAATGGCCGGAGTTTAACTCAGTTGAAATAAACACTTTATCTCTTAATTGGGACCAAACTTAACGCCTTTAAGGGGTTTGCTCGTGCTGTCGCAAAAAGTCCAGCGGGCGTTTCCAAAGATTTTGGTCAGCTGTTATCCCCGTTGGAGGATACCTCCTCTTCTGCTCCCGTGGACTGAAGCCGCAGGGGGTTTCACTCTCGACTTCAAAGGGAGCAGGGTGGTCCCGGGGGCACGGCATCGCGTCCGACCTGGGGAAATGGCGATTTTAGCCGTACGTGCGAAGACGCGTCACGAAACGTTCACGATAAAAATAATCCGGCCACACTAAAAATAAAACGTGTTGGAGGTGGTCTAATTTACCACGATGAATCAAAATCTACCACCGTCAAAAGACGTCAGCGTGTATTTTCACAGGAGAAAGAGTCCCGCGCTGCATCCACTAGGCCGTGCTGCCTCTCCTGGGTAATGTTATCCGTGTGCATTCACGCGAATGGTTCGAAGCTTGCACCAACGCATTGCCTTCAGGTTAGGAAGTTCAGCTGCTGTTTTCCTTCTCCCCCAGTGCAGCTCCTTCCTTTCCTTTTTTAAGCCCTGTTTCAAAGCTATGCGGATAAATATGACCTGGCAGCTTCGTCCGCTGGGGCTGCTTCCTGGGCACCTTCTTGTTGCTTTTAACACTGTTTAAACTTTAAACCAAACATTATTTTCCCATCAGTGAAAAAGCCGTGTGACTAGTTTCTCTCTTTTCCTCCTACCACGCTGCCTTTCTCTGTCTGTAACATTAAAAAAAAAAGAAAAAAAAGCTGGAAAATGCATCATTTTAAGTTGCCTGTTTCTTTCATTTTTTAGTAGCTGTCAGAATTTATTAAAAAATATAGCTGACTTGTGTCTTCGTTACCCTTACGATGGATCTAGCACCTAATATCCAACCGCAGTTTATCCACCCATCGCATCTTGTTCTGCCATTATCGGCAGAAAGCAAGGGCCCTTCGCCATGGCTACGCAGCTCTTTTTTGGGGGACAGATGCTCCCAAAGCGCACGCTCCCCCTTTTGCTGGAAGCACGGTGGCAAACCTTCGCGGTCCCCTACCCCTGTGTGATCGGAGCTAATAGGAGTCGGTAACCGGAGTGGCGCCTTGAGCGTCTGATCCTGCGCAGGTTGAACATTGTAATTAAGCCATTCTTCAAGCTGCCCATCAAGCCGTCTCTGAACCAGAGAATGGAGATTTTAACAGAATTATCTGTGTAATCTTATTTCAGCCTCCTCTCGTCTCGGGTTTCCCTGCTATCCTTATAATTTGATTGCACCTGCTGCAGACTTTTAAACTCATCTGCCCCCCTCTCCTTCAAAAGTGGATTCTGGGGGGGAAATATTACCCATTAACAGAGGCCAAGGTAACAAAGGCAATTAGATCTTATTATGACTGAATGACTATGTGGGATTTAAAAAAAAAAAAAAAATTAAAGCTCTTTTTAATTTAAAAATTAGAAGGCTCTTTTCAAGCTGAAACTTCGTGAAATGAGTTTCTTGCCCCGTGGGGGTTCTCGCGGCTGAGTTTTGAAGAGGGAAAGTTTTGAAGAGCGGGGCGGTGGGCAAAGCGGTCG
>NW_005842504.1:209841-235426 GCF_000455745.1 Alligator sinensis
GCCCGTGGGCTAGCCGCCAGAAAGGCGTACGTGTTTCTAACCTGGCGACACGCCGATTTTTCCCGTCCCGTTTCGTAACGTGTGCACACAACACGCAGCGTGTCCAAGCGCCCCGCGAGCTTCGTGGTGCTCGTTTAACCAGAGGCATGGTTACCCCCTGCATGCCCACGTAGCCCGCATGCTCCTCTTGCCGTCTCACTTGTTCCCCGCGGTGCCCGGCAGAAGAGGGGCCTGGCGATGCCCGCCGGAATAGCTACCGGTTGGCTTGGATTTACTTCTGGCACGCGTGGACCACGCTGCGGGAGGACAGCTACAGACCCTCGTTGCCAAGAAGCCTCCGAAAGCAGAGGTGTTTTTGCACAAAATGCCATGCCAGTTCTCCAACGTGGCAGAGGCTCGGCCCCGATAGCAGCCTGACAGCTGAAACGCGCAGCCCCGCTGTGACGTGACGGAGCAAGGCTGTCGTCCAAGCTGCGGCAGGCATCGTTCTGAGCTGACGCGAAAGAGCGTTTGCGTTTGCTGCCAGCACCAGCCGGCGAGGAGCCAGGAGGTTGTCGTGCTGACCCCTCTTGCGTCCCGGGAGGCTGGGGGGCTTCACGTAGCAGGCGGTGAAGGAGATTCCTGACTCCCCTACCTCTCTAGGTAGAGATGGTAGGATGCTGCCCTCATTCGGGGTCCGCTGTTGCTTGCCCCCAGTGTCGAAGCATATTCGGGGGTGCTCTAAGAGGTGCCCTGCCCATAGCCGCGGGGGAGCAATGCCCCCGGTCTGCGCTTCCCTCTGCAGACCGGGAGCCAGGCAGATGCAGCGTCCCAGCCTGCTTCATGACATGCCCTGGGAGCTGCTGTCTCCCGCTGCCTTCGACAGGTGGTGTTACACCGCGAGTCAGGCCCTTCGTCTGGCTCTGCCATCCCGCCCGCCCGCTCTTCTCTGCTAGCAGCAGGCCGAGATGCGTCTCCCTCCCCACCTCCGAAACTCCCCTGCTCGCACGCCCTGCGCTTTGCGACTCGGTCTGTAGATGCACACAGAAGCACAACCCCTCGAAGGTACCTGGGGGCGCAGACCCCAGGCCTGTCCGTCCTCCGTCCGTTCAAGTAGAAATCACGTGTATCTACGCTCCGCGTGGTTTCCCAAATACAGGCTCGATTTCTGCTTCCTACTAACGACACCCACCCCTGACCTTTTGAGAGAGATGTGCAAGCGAGTTGCTGGTGGAGACAGAGGCAGTGTGAAATGCTGTCTGCACGAATTGGCATGTTCTTCAGGATTATTTCCAGGCTCCTGGGAGGTGCCAGCGCTTTCTGGAGGCCAACCTCGCTCTTGGGGTCAAATGCACCTGTGCATACGGGGCTGGTAATGCTCTGGACTGTCGCCCACAGGTACACGTGATCCTAAATTAGCACCGTTAAATTGCAAGGCAAGCTCTGTAAGGCAGCTAGGGATCCTGAGCCTTGCAGCCACCTTGTAGCTCAGACCTGACGGCGAGCGACTTTGTCTTGCTCACTTCAGCGATCGTTTGAGCGATTGTCTTCATCGCGGCCACCCTGCGAAGCTGAAGCAAAGCATAACATTTGGGTCACCTTTGAAAAGAGAGGTTACCGCGTTTGTACGGGTGGATTTATTTTTCCCGACCGCAAAACTGTCGGTGCTGCTGGGAAACAGGCTGAAGACGAAGGCAGGTGAAGTCTCCTCCTGCATGGGAGGGTTTTTGTCTCCGGCTGTTGTAGCCACTAGACCTTATTCTAGTGGAAGGGCCCTCTCGAGAGCGTCCGCGCCAGTCCCCCTGCGCTTGGGCAGGAAAGACCGCTGGAGTCAGGTCACCCCGGCGAGGCGCTGTTTGAAGATACCCAGAGTCGGTGATTTGTGGCGTTGGTACGAGTAGCACAGCCGAGCCCACAAGCACGTTGCGGGTCGTTCCTCCCCGGGTGGAGCACCTTACACCTCTCGGCGTGAGCACGATCCCCCATAATTTGGTGTCACCTGTGAGCCGCGCTCCTTCCCCAGATCCCAGGACCGTGCACCGTGCTGCAAAAGCTCCCATCATTTACTTCCCAGAGCCGGGGATAGGACCCAGGAGTCCCGATTCCCAGCCGTCCCTGCTCTCTCTCATGCCCCACTTCCCAGGCTGGCAAGACAATTCAGGAGTGCTAACAGCCGGTTCTCCGCTCTAACCACTAGACCAGCTGCTGCGATGCCTCAGCTCTCTTTAGCATTAGCGGTAGGCCCGAGGTAGCCTTTTCCACGTCTGCTTTTTCTTGGCCGATGCATATCTTCAAGCCTCAAACGCTGGGAACAGCAGGGCTCTCCGAGACGGAGGGCTTGGAAAGAGGATCTGATTGCATGGGCGGACCCGGATTGTGTACACGCAGCGCGCAGAGCAGGCCGCAGGGGAGGATTGTCAGATTTGCACATTTGCATCGTCCCAGACGGGGGCGGAGCGGGGATTCGGCGTTATCTATTGTACAGAATAAGAGCAGAACGGGCTGGCGGTGTGATCCAGCACCTGTCACGGCTTTGTTCGCTCCTGTGTAGACGGGCGTTCGGAGCGATGACAAGGCTGGCATCGTGGGACTTTCGTAACGGGGTAATTCGGGGCGCTGTAGTTACAGCATCTTTCAAAGATGACGAGCGTTTGCAGGAGGGAGCTGGGGAGATTCACATACAGCTTAACGAACTGTATCCACCTTGTCTGGGAGGGACCCGTTTATTAGTATAACCTTGGCAAAGGGAAAGACGGAGGCCACGCGTGAGCGCGACCGCTGGGGAGAGTCGTGGAGCAGGGAAGTCGGCCAAGAGGGACCCGCGGCACGGGGGGTGCCGAGCCGCGGACGTGGTGCAGCTCCCTCCCCCGGTAACAGCACGGCTCGGGCACGTCTGCTGTCTAGCAGGTGAGGACCTGGAAAGGCTGGAGGGCCGCCCGGCTCCTTTAACCGTGGCCGTGGAAAAATATTCAAACTACACTGAGTTAAGAAGTGGAGAGGAATCACTGCACGGTAACCGCCTTCCCGCTCTGAGCCCGCAGTACGGGAAAGCTAAATGGGCACGGCGGTGAAACCGGGTCAAGTTACTGCGCGGCTCAGCTTGCACGTGCCGTGGAGTCAGAGTGGGCGCGGGGATCAAATTTAGGTGCGACTTGCCTAAATTTGCCACTTTTCTGCGCATTAAGGGCATGCATGTGTAGACGCGCGTCCTTAATATGCATTAACTTAGGCTAATGCGCATTAAAGTGTCACGTGTAGACCCGCCCAGTTGCTGCTTGTTAGCAGCCAGGGTTTGGCCCACGCAGCGGCTTCCTACACAGGAAGGAAGAAGAGCAGGACGTAGTCTCAGTCGTGTGTGTGCCTGCGTGGGCTGGTTTAGAAAGAGCTGCCCGGCGAGACCAGCGCAGATGCATCTGCGAAGACAGCGATGAGAGCCTCTCCAAGGGGAAAGAAACGCCCGGAGGAGATTTGGGAAGGAATTTGCTCTCTTCCAACCATGTCCAGAGCCAAAACTCCCCAGCGACTGCAGAGGTCTTTTGCACTGGGCTTTTGGGACCAGTGCAGCGTGGCATGCCCTCCATCCCAAACCCCATTCAGATTGTAAAATCTGCCCAGTGCTTTTCTGCGGGCTTTGTGTCCCGCCGATCCTCGGTGATGGATCCTCATTGACAGAGACGAGCTGTAGAAAGCCGAACACTTTGCAGACATTTCTCTTATTGAAGGCGAACTTCAACAAGATCCAGTATAGGATCCGATAGGCCACCTCTGCCCTGCGAGGGCCAGAGGACATGCTTCAAGGACACCCTCAAGGCAAAAGTTAAATGTGGTATTGACACCGCAGATAGGGAAAGACTAGCCCAGGGCAGCTACACGGTGACGTTAATTAGCACCCGTGGTAGAGGTGGACCCTCTTCTTTGGGAATCGGAGCGCCCTGATGTTCCCCTTTGCCGGATCCGTATTGCAACAGCGCGAGTCCCCTAGCAGGGTACGGGAGCGCCTCAGGCCTCGTCCACACCTAGGCAGTAACCACACAAACAGCATTGCCGAGGCGAGGAGGTAAAGGTCTGGAGACAACTGCACTGGCTCAACTGCACACAGCTAGCCCAGGAAGAAACCACCTTGCTCCTGGAAGCGATTCCCTGGCCTGGGACCAGGGTACAAGAGCCCAGATCAGCGCAGATGAAAGGGGTCGAGTCACGTCGTTGCAATTTCTCCCCGGAGGCAGCCGGGGTTTTTTTGGTGGGATGCCCTGCGGGGACGAGTTTAGTACTAATGCTGCTGCTTTGCATAGGTGTGAACATGTTGTCTGTACTGAAATAGGTATCGTGGCACAACCGCTAGCGTGGAGGTGGCTATGCATTGCACAGCACCCCCAGAGCAATGTGACTGGTTTTCCTCCGCGGAAATAGCAATGCCAGGGTAATTGCCCCCGTCTAGTTTGAGGTGGCACCTCTTCTGCGTTCAGACCTTATACCCTATAGGCAAGGGGCGTAGGGCCTTTCAGCACAAGGCACCTCTGCATTGCTGGAGCAGCCTCCGCGCTCTGCATGTCCCCCATCTGGAAAAAAGACGTCCCTGTGAAACTATGCCAGGCCTTAGCAGTCCAAGATAAACCAGGAGGTCCAGTTTGAGAGAGCCCATGCCCAAAGGCAGCCTCCATTTAACATAGCTGGTAAGAGGCAAGGCAGCGCATCTGTGATGTGCAAACAAGAAAGGATTGACATCGAGGCCGTCCGCACAACTGCCGGGGTGTAAAAGCAGCGTGAGAATAGAGGAAGCCCCAGGTCTTTTCCTTGCACCCATAATGCTCTGTGTGTAACGCTCTGGGCAGGCTCCTCACAAGTTTATCTCGTGCTACCTGATCTCCCTTAATTGTGGGAGCTTTCTCAGAGGCCTCTATCTTCCTGAGCTGCCTATTGCTGAGGACGGCAGCTAATCTCTTTGCTGATGGGAAAAACTCGAGGATTTGGCCGGATCATGCTAAGATGGCTTTTTACTATTTGAACTTTCTGTCTGGAGCTGTGTGCTCAGAAGGTGCTTTAAGTAATAAAGGTGATGCAGGAGCCGATAGCAGAATTGCTTTCCTGTCGGGAAATGGAGTTGCATTTATCAAAATACATCAGCGGCGATAACCTGGAAATAGTACAGCCTGTATTTCTTGGGATGAAAAAGCAGAGCAAACACACTGTGCGATGGTGGGAGGGTGCAGCGCGGCGACGGTACGCCTTGCTTCCCTTGCTCAGATTAGTTCGGTATCTTCTGCTGCAAGGAGGAATTGCACAGAAGAGCAAGCCAGTCAAGAAGAAAAAGGCAGCGGAGAGAACAAGAGCAGCTGCTTTTTCTCTCTGTGATTTTACGTCTGTAGACATTGGTGTGTGTTGTTATTAGTTAATAGCATGGGCTATATTACCATTAGGGGGAGGAAGGATGAGGCCAGCAGAGATGCCTGACCTATGGCTTGGAAGGCTTGGTTTTCAGTCCCTGCTCTGCCACTGACTCCTGTGTGACCTTGGGCAAGTCACTTGACATCTCTGGGTCTACCAGTAATGCTCAGTCTCCGACGGGTGTTGTAGACAGGAGCAGAGACGGAGATTGCCACGGCAGGCGACGCTACCCACACAAACTGACAGCCTCTGGCCCCGGAGCATGCGGTCAGCCCAAAGCTGAGAGCGCCGGCCACGCGCCATGCTGCAGTGGTGCAGCAACAGCATTAAAAGGGAAGGTGAGAGTCTCCTGATAACATCCCGGCCGTGAAGAGCCATCTTCTACCAGAGCTGTGCTGCTGGTCCCGCTGGAGCAGGAAATGTGCCCGTGCAAACAGAAACCCAATTGCTACTGGGCTAGGAAATGTGCTGTATTGCACTTCCCCTTCTTTTCCCCAGTCCCTCCCTGCATTTTGTCCCCGAAATCCAAGTGTGTGCTTCACAGCGTCATTCACAGGACTGCACAGGCCTGCACTTTTTTTCCCCTCTGATTGTGACCGCTGGCTTTTGAAGGCAGGACCCAACAGGGGGTCTTCCAGCAATTGCTATGATGCTTGAATTCATTTACTGCCTTGAAGGCCAGCACTCAGATAGTGCAGCGGTGAGCACGTAATCGCTGCCGTGATGCACGATGCACCAAGAAGATAATAAGACTGGTATTACCACTACACACGATGGAGTTACTCTTTACCAAAAAGGCAAAGCCTCGGATTTTGGCCTTGGAGGCTCTGGTTCGCTCCCGGCCGATTGATGCCTTTCACAAAGAAACCCCCGTTGTGGATGCGAAGACTCCCAAACCATTCCCCCAGCCCCAGATAAGTTGTTGCGATGCTTAATTCATTGCAGATGTTAGGAACTTGCAGGAGTCTTTTTTTGGCCGAGCTTGCCTAGCTTGGGTTTCCAGTGGCTGCCCCAGGCTGGTAATGACAACACACAACACGGCTGAGCAGGGGAGAGGACGCGGCTGATAGCACCAGCGCGAGACAGCTTTTCCCACCCCTCTTCACTCTGGGGGGATGCGCGGTGGCTTTTTGGCATATCCACGTCAGGGGGACTGGAAGAAGAGGGAAACGACGCTAGTTGAAAATCAAGCATAACACGCATGAGAAAAGGCACGTAAGAGCTCAGACAGGCAGTGCCTCCTGCAACGGCAGCACCAGGCAGATATCCTCCTTTTCCTGCTCCGTGTTTGAGCGAGGCAGAGTCTGGTTATTAAACAGGGTATTCATTGTGCCCAGACCTGTGCAATTCCTCAGGGCGCCGAGGGAAAACGTGTGCAAGAGCAGGTCTCCTGAAAGCATGCAGCCACGCTGCCGCCCTGCGATAAGCGCACACATCTGCTCTCTGGGTCGCACGGTTCGCGGCATGTCTGACGTGCCTTATTCCCACGGCAGTAACATTTTGATGTGCCTTATTCCCGCGGCAGTAACGCTCCCCTCAAAGCAGACGTCCCGGGTGGGTGGAGTAAGTAATGCATGAAATGCTAAAAGTGCCCTTGGCATGGCACGCGTACCTGGTCTTTCTCCCTTCAGTGGCAGACTGCGCGTACCTGCGCGCACAACCTGTGGGTTTTAAATGCAACCACTCTGGGCATGTCCACATGTGCAATTAGGGTGGAGGCATAAACTCCGGTGCATTCATGCTGGCGTTTATTGCTCCTGGGTGTCACATTTGCACGCGTGCCCGGGACTGCAGCATGCTGAGCCCGACTCAGTGTCCTGTGGAAGGGCTGGCTGGCTACATGAGAGGGCTACCGTGTGGGCTAGCCAAGAGGCAGCCCCCTCACTATAGCACCCTTGTGCCCCGGCCAGCCCCATCAGCATCTGCACGTGCATTGCGGCGGAGCAAATAAGTCCACTGTAGGACAGTGTTTGTGTCCGGCAGTGCTATCCTACAGTGGAGTTGATTAGGTTACTCCAGCCTAATAGCACCGCACGTGCGGATGGTGACATTTTACTGCGGAGTCCGCTCTGCAGTAGACGTCTCGTGTAGATGCACCCCCTCAGACCCATATATACATAGGCAGGTGCGAGTATTTTTCTGCCTACCCCTAGAAAAAGTTGGGAAGGAGAAAATGTGTGCTTTGAGAGGGAATCTATGTTTCCGCATGGTAAAAATTGTCCATGGAGAGATTTGGAAAAGAAACTTTTCTGTGCCAAAAAAACCCCAACAACCTATGGGAGAAAGCCTGGTTTTCCTGGCCAGCTTTGGGCAGGGGCTATAGCCCCAGTTATTAGGCGTTCAACATGACTGCCTTGTGGCTTAATTTACCTACAGGTGAATAATTGGGAGCCCTCCTGGGTGCCTCAGAAATAGCTGGTGTCACCCCAGAAAAGCTTGAGCAAAGCCTTTGTAGCCGGTTGATATGAGAGTTTGTGCAGAAAGCACTTTGTGAGCCTGCTGGATGAAAGGCCCAGAAGGGATGCAAGATCAACTCTCCTCCTAATAAATACAAGGGCTTCGTTGCCAGTTTCTCTGTAGTGAATTAGACACCGCGCCGCACTTGTAGATTAATTGGGTCTCTGATCCACTCCGTCTCTTTCCTGACTTTTCTGCGAGCTCTTCCCAGCCTGAGATCAGAGCGCTCGTTCCTCCCGTCTCTGCAGGCCGCCAGTCTGTGAAAACACGGCGCATTTACCGAACGCGGGCATCGCTCCTGATCAAGTCTCCCCTTTGCAGCGGGCGCAGGATCTGGAAGGAGCGGGGGAGGCAGGGGTGCCGCTCCAGGGTGCGTGCTCAGCCACTGCGACCTGCCGAGACCCTTGCATTTCAGGGCCCCGATTCTCTACTCCGCGACACCAGCTTGCCGCTGCTGCTGACCTCGGCACAGAGCCATGCTGCTATCACCGAAAGGCAAATTATGCCCGGTGAGTCCCCTAACGCTCGCAGCGTTTGGGGTCCAGGCTCCGAGTCACTTGCACCCATCGTGTGTCCTCTTTGCTCCTCCCGTTCACCTGGGCAGGAGAGTTGTACCTGGCCCAGGTGGGCTGCGGTTCTTTAACCCTCTTAAACTTACCTTACCTGGGACATGAAACCCCCCTGGAGTGAAAAGTGCTCACAGACTAGAGGAACGGGGCCGACCTTTGGAGACAGCTACGTAGGCAAACGGGTCTTCAGCATCAGGCAGCAAAGGATGAAGTAAAAGAGGGTTTAGAGGCAGTCGAACCGGTGCGGGAATAAGCAGGAGAGCCCGGGCCCTGAAAGGTGTACGGGTCCTCTCCGTTACATAAAAGCTTTCAATTCGGGACTGCAGGAGGGCACGCGGATCTCTGAAATGGGGCACGGCCTGCTCAAGGGAAAGCCAGAAAAGCAATGCTGGCCGGGCTTCTGGCAGCCGGTTTCTCTGGGAGGTGAATCCTGGGTTATGGAGAGCCTGTCATGCAGACAGCGTTTGCTTTCAGTTGTTGAATATTGCATGCGTGCGGGCTCCCCGGTGGGAAAACCACATGATTGTTTTCATTAAACTTTATGCTTTTTTCATTATTCTGTCAATTGGCCGTTAAAACAGGAAAGCTCTGATTTTTTCCCATTGCCTGGCATCCAGCGCGGACACTCACCCTGCGGCCGTGCAGGCGCGGGGGTTGTGCCGGGTCCGCCTGGCTGCCGGTTGGAGGGCACCCGCCAGCCGAAGGACAGGCACGCGGCTTTCGGAAACCTGGCACGAGCAAGAACGGAGGATTATTACTTCCCAGGCCTTGCCACTTGTAATGTAACAGCTTTATCATTTCAACTTCTTTGGGGAGGCAAAATCCCACTCCTGGATGGTGAAGAATAAAGCAAATCCTGCCTCTCTGTGGAGGAGCCCACCACAGGCCTCACGTTTTGCGGCGATGTGATATTACAGGCGGATATAATGAGTTTTCAGACTGACAGCTGAGCTGTATGTACTAATGCAATGTACACCCCCGTGTCTCTGAGTGTACAGATAAGGAAAGGTAATCTTATTTACCTTCTAACTCCTGGGTCTCTGAGACTTTGGAAAGTGCTGAACTCATGGAGACCATTAATCCCTCCAGTCGTGAATAGGGTCCCTACAGGAGGGGTTTCCAAAGCCGCTCCGTGCTGCAAGAGCTGCTTATAAGGGGTTTGGTTTCCGTGACCAGCATTTGACTCGCCACGCACCCCGGTTTGCCCGCACCCCGCACGAGCGACTCCTCTTCAAGTTGTTTTTAATAGAAAAATCTGTTTGCCCTTGAGTATTTTTAATAGAAGAAAGGATTGGCAATGTGAGCACTTGTGCAACGAGGCACTTGGTATCTGCTTGTAAAGACCCAGAGGGGCTCCTGGTGTCGCGTGCTGATCACTGTCACGTGACTCCAGGAAACTTTCCAGCTTCCCTATCAGAGAAATATGCATTTTTAAGTCTTGTGGTTTCCGAGAAGAATGGGAGAGTGCAAATAATCAGCGCTCCGTTAAAAACCGCTGCCATTTTAAACGTAGTTTCCTCTATTTTGGGATGGGGGAGATGCAGGGTACGATTCAGGTTGCCATTGCTGCAGTGCAACCCCCTCGTTTCCAACTGCAAACCGCAAACTCCTGCCTCTGTCCCAGTTCAAACTGGTAAAACTGACGGTAGAGGCAAAGACCCCTGTAAACTGGTGCTGTGGTTCTCCCTCCTGAATCATCACTATCACCAGAGCATCGGAGGTCGGGAGACCGGTTCCTGGGGTCATAGGTTTTTCAAGGCTAGAAAGGACCTTTGCTCTTGGGGGCGCTTGTACACGGTACGCGTTGTGCAGATCACAAAAGGGCACTAAAAATCGCCGTTTTGCTAGGCTAGTCACGTGTGAAAATACACATTGATGTCTTGATATCGTGGCAGATTTTGATTTATCGTGGTAAATTAGACCACCACCGGCATGTTTTATTTTTAGCGTGGCCAATTGTTCCAGCAGGGTTATTATTATCACGAGAGTTTTGTGACGTGTATCGTCAGCCCGTGCCCCCAGCACTGCCCCTGTACTGTGCCCAGGGATAGCGGGGACCGACCCATCTCTTCCAGAAAGGTGGCCTTGGTGTCGAAGACGTGAAGTGGCGTCTGCCCACTTTCCCTGATAGCTAATTCCAGCGTTACACGCGTGTGCCTCATTTCTGATTTGAATCCATGTCGCTTTAATTCCAGCCATTGGCTCTTGTTACGCTTTTCTCTGCAAGGCTGTTGAGTCCTGCCGTGCCTGGTACGTGCTCCCTGTGAAGGTGCCCGGACCCTGTAATCAAGCCATCTCTCCAGCTCCTTCCTGGGAGGCTGAATGCTGTCCTAAGTCAGGGCTGGGCCTGGCATCCCCATGGTCCAGCTTGCACAGGTGCTGGCCCCGGCCTCCCCAACCCACCCTGGGGCAGAATATGGCTCCAGTTATTGGCGGTGCATGCTGCTGCCACGTGCGCCACGTCATGCTACACCCCTTTTTTTAATGGTGGGTTGGTTTCTTTTGACACCGGGACGTTCCTGGTGTCAAAAAACCCCACTGTGCCGCAAATTAGCAGCGCAGCGAACGGGTGCACGTGCGCCGCATGCGGTTTGCGGCACCTCAAATGGGTTTGAGACGCCGCAAACCGCACGTGCGCGCTCGTGGGAACGTGCCTGGGTGTCTAGGGGCAGGGAGTTGATTTTTACTCTGAGCCTGGCTTGGAGCTGTGCAGGATCCCAGCGCTGGGGTTGCTTCAGACGACTCCAGAGTAACCTGCCGTTTCATCCACCTGCCTACAGGCCCTGGGGGTGTGGGGCCTCGGAGACCCCATCAGCGCAGCAGGCCTCTTGCAGCGTGGGTGACTTCGTTATTTCCAGCATGTCCTATTATAATTATCTGGGGGTTTGCAGAGAGTTCCCCCTCCCTTCCCTAGGCCCAGGCTCTCCCTTTGTGGCAGCTGCTGCAGCTAAAAATACCCAGCTCTGAAGAAGACAAGGAGTCAAGCGCATTTGTACGTGATGGCTGGCAGGGAGGCTGGGGAGGAGGCACGGGAAGAGCCTTTGCAGGGAGATCAGTCCCTAACGAATCCCCACAGGGCTCATTAATAAAGCTGAACAAGGCAGGGCTCCTAACTCTGCATCCTCGGAGGACAGGAGTCGGGGAAGAAGCCTCTTTTCTCTGCATGCCTGTCTGTGCAGGGGTTGCAGCAGGCAGGTGCCGGTCCTGCGGTATCTCCACGGCTCTTGGAGAAGCTCCCAAGTGTTACCATAAGGGATGCAAAGAGCACCCAGCCTCCTGCCCCAACCCCTGTGCCCACCGCAGCTCCATCCCGGGGATCCTGGCTGTGCCCCGCTGTTGCCCTCAGTCCAGCTGGGGCGTGCTGCCATTTGCCACCGGCCGGCAGGGGCTGAGGATGAGGAAGGTGCTGTGATTCCCATGAAAGGGGGCACCGAGGAGCCGTGTTAAGGCGATTCAGCTCCTGAAGCATTAACTCTCCTCGGTCTTGTCCCGCGGCATATGAATTAAAGTCTCTGGTTCTGGAAAGGCACTGTGCAAGGACACGGACCACCAAGCCCCAAGTTCCCTGGTAATACCAGCTTTATTATTTCAACATGGCAGCATCCAGAAGCCGGGCGCTCTCCAGCCGTTCAAGAAGGGACAACCCCTGTTTCGGGCAGCACACAGATAAGGACCGGCAGAGGCTAGGAGGCAGGGAGCATTTGGGAATTTATAGGTATTTAATCAAACAAGTAACATTTTTACACTCCCATCTGCAGTTTTCGTTGTCAAGCATTATCCCAGCCTGGGAGGAGTCATGCCGCGTTCTCCCAATGGAAATTTCAGAGAAAGGAGCCCTTTCTCACGAGTGAGGCTGTATTTTCTATGCCAGTTACTGAAGATGGCGTGCGCGTTGGGCCCTAGTCGTGCTGTGCGCTGCGCAGATCCCCTGCCCCAACCAGGTCACCGTTTGGATAGCGAAGGAAAAGGGTGAGAATCATAGAAAATGAGGGTGGAAGGGACCTCAGGAGGTTGCATCTCATCCAAGGATGGAGACATACCTACGCCATCGGGAGTATATTTCTCACAGAGCCACCCTCTCGCTGGCCTCGCGATCCTCGTGCTCAAGGGAAATCTACCCAACACCTTTAAAAGGCAAACCAGGGAATAAAAATTCACATCTCGTCCAGGACCAGCCCCAACTACATCATCCCAGACACGGCTTTGTCTACCCGGGTCTCCAAAACCGCCAAGGATGGAGACGCCACCACCTCTCTGGTAACCTGTCCCAGTGCTTTACTACCCTCTGGACTGAGTGAGGAAGGGACTTGCCCAAGGCCAACCAGCAAGCCAGTGGCAGAGCCTGGGCTAGGCCGTGCACTGCTGACTCCCAGCCCCCAATCCTGCCGGCGCTGTCTCCATTTCCTCACGTTCTCTACACCCACAAAATACGCGGGTTTGCATCTAATTCGTGCCTCTGTAATTCTTCTTTGAATACTGTCCTTGAAGGTGAATCGGAGCTCAGAAGAAAACAGGTTGCTGTCTCAATTGTGTGTTTTCAGGCACAGGAGTTGCTTTCATTGCTGTTGTTGGGGTGTGTGTGTGTGTGTGTGTGTGTGTGGCGGGGGGGCTTTATGTATCTTTAATTCTTGCTCCCCATATGCCTGTCTTCCATAAGGAAGCCTTTCCATCATGGATTATAATGCAAAACTAGGGTAATTATAATTTATGAATTGTTAGCAGAGTACATACCTCGAAGAGGCCTTTTTCTTCGGTGTCTTGTACCACGGTATGTTCCACACTGTTCTTTATAACAGGTTCTTCCATATTCTCATTTCTGTTCCTCGAGTTGCAAAACCACAGGAGATTTATATCCAGCAATCTCCTGGTTTTTTCCAAGAAACTCCTTTGCCGCTCTGCCATTTACAGTATTGTCATTATGCCCTACACAATGGAGCTGTGTTATCGCTTGTTTAAATCAAGGTTTGCACTTTGGTGTGCCTAGTCTTCTCCCATACCGTTCATGGGCTTCATTCGTTTTCAAAGTGACCTTGCTTCAGAGTAGCAGCGCAATAAAAATTACTGGGGAACGACAGAGCCCTTATTAATTAACTGGCAATCAGCCAAACGAGGCGGGTTGGCGAGCTGTTATTTTAAACTAATGCTGTTGGCTTTGTCCAGGCTAGCTTTTAATGGCGTGTTGCTGGAAGGCAATGGCGAAGGTGTTGCAGTGGTCCCGGGGTCGCCGGGCAGCATGCATCTTCCCCGCGTTGGGGTGGGTCTGCGTGGAGCCATGCCCGTTGCAGCTGTGCTGGGGAGCCTGCTCGAGGAGATGCCGCGGGAGGGTTTTTTCTGCCCCCCAGCTTTCGGGTGCAAACGCCCTTCGTCGGGCTGTACCCAAAAGCTCGCAAAGAAGAATTTTTCCAACTGTTTGAGTTGGGCTGATGAAAGATATCACTTCTCCCCGAAGAACCTCGTCAGCCTTGTTTTGTGCCTTGCATTTTTGTGCAGGGGTTGTAGCGGAGACTTTGGGGGATCCTTGTATAAATGGTTGCCTGGAGCTGCAGGAGAGGGGACTCAACAGGAACCAAGAGGCCTCGTCCAGCTGTGTGTGCCTACCTAATTCGATGGAAAACAAGGACAGGTAGTTTAATGCATCTCTCACCTGTTCTTGTTTGACCATGGCTGTATTACCGTAAAAACGGTAGCGCCCAATTTCCATATCCTGGTAGTGATCTCTGTGCAAAAATACATTCTTCCTGGAGTGAAAAGGTCACACATAACTACTCGAGTTTAGCTTCTGCACATGTTGAAGTGCATGTTGCAAGGTGTGTTATGTCTGTTCAAAAGTGGCTTTTTGAACTCCCACCAGCAGAGGAGGTGAGACAGAGGCTGGCTTTAATTTCATATTCTTGTACATCTCTGCCACTGCCAGTCCAGCTGATTTCTCCTATGGCTTAGCAGACTTTTGATTTTTTGGAGCTATGGAGGTTGTAGCAGGAAGGATCATCCTTAGGGAAAAGCATAAAGCAAGGGCAGTGGAGGGTATAAAAATCTTGCAGAGCATTTTTTATCATTATGGACCTTGAGAAAGAGAGTATATAAATGGTGCACAACTGTAGAAGGGGGACATGGGAGCAAAAGTTATATTCTCCTAATAGACGGGGCCATTATTATATCAATAAAGTGTTTTAATACATTGGCAGGACTCCTGCTCCCTTTCATTACCGCGTGACTACAATTTACGATAGTTTCAACCATAAAACGTAAAGAGTTTCTACTATAAAACACAGAGAAAGCCGGAGCAGGAACTTTTTCATTTAATTCTGTTTCCAATGGGCCTGAGCGCCTGTTTGTCAGTTGTGAACTCACTTCTGATTGAAATGCCTCGCTGTGCAAAGGGGCTGGCCCCAGGGCTGGCCATCCCAGGTTGCTGCGGCTATATTAGCTGCCACACAGTTGCCCTTCCCACCAACCTGTCCGTGGCAGAGGACACTAGGACAACCACAGCAGCTGGGCTTGAGCAAAGGGACTGCAGCCTCACGGGTTTAGAAGCCAGGAGCCTGTTCAGCCTTCAGGGCATCTTCCCTAACCCTTAGCTGTCAGTAGTTGGATGAGCTTCCCTTGGAGGCAGGTTGTCCTGTGCCGTGACTGCACGGTCCATACTTGCACCGGGCTGTGAAGTAGCTGGAACTGGTCTCCCACACAGGCTGACTCAACATCATAGAAAATGAGGGTTGGAAGGGACCTCAGGACATCACCTAGTTCAACCCCGCGCTCAGAGCAGGACCATCCCTAACTCCATCATCCCAGCCAAGGCTTTGTCTAGCTTGGGTCTTCGAAACCTCCAAGGATGGAGACTGCACCACCGCTCTGGGGAGCCTCTTCCAGTGCTTTACTACCCTCCCAGCGAGAGAGTTTTTCATAGCATCATAGAAAGTTAAGGTTGGAAGGGACCTCAGGAGGTCACATCTCGTCCAACCCCTGCTCCAAGCAGGACCAGCCCCAACTGCATCATCCCAGCTGAGGCTTTCTCTACCCAGGTCTTAAAAACCTCCAAGGATGGAGATTTTCCACCTCTCTGGGTAACTTGTTCCAGTGCTTCACCCTGCTCCTAGTTTTTCCTAATATCCAACTCCCCTTGCTGCAGACAGAGCCCATTGCTCCTTGTCCTGTATCTGCCCCCACTGAGATCAGCCCAGCTCCATCCTCTCTGCAGCCCCCCTGCAGGGAGGTGAAGGCTGCTATTCAATCCCCCTCGGTCTTCTCTTCTGCAGACTCAATCAGCCCATTTCCTTCAGCCTCTCCTCATAAGCCATGCAGCTTGTCACGTCAAAAGACTCCACTTCACACAAGCCATCTCAGATACTCCTAGCAAAACACCTGCAGCCCAAACTGAGTGCAGGCTGCAAAACCTCCCCAAGAACCCAGCGATGGGCCCATGCTGCGCTCCCTGCTCCTGCAGATACCCTGCAGACACCGGGCGAGACAGACTCGGCTCCGGTGACTCCTCTTCTTTATGCACGGCTCCGTCTCCGCAGCCAGCGTTCAGAAGCAGGCGCAGGCTAGCGCATTGCTTGCAATGCTGCATTGCTTCCTAGCTCGCCCGTCCATCCGTCCTTAGCCATCTTGGTGCACGATTAGCCCTGTGGACAGTGGATGGATGCAGTGGGCAAAGCCCATTTCTTGCTGTCAGTGACGTTTCGGGTTGTGGCACTAATCGCGCTAGATGGGATGCAAATGTGTCTGCTAATAAGAGGAGGATGAACATCTGTGCCTGGCAGGAACGCCTTACCTGCCACTCCTCGAACACTGATTCTAGCTGGGAGTGTCTGATACGAGCTGTAAATTAAAGGCTGCCTGACAGCTCCAGTGCCGAAGCACATCTCTCATCTGCATCTCTCCATAGAGCCCATCTTCCACCGAGGATGCTTCAGGGCCCGACTCAAGCAGGGTGCTTTGTCCGTGCCAGAAACAATCCTGCTGACGTCTCTAATCGAGTATCCGCCGTTCAGGCTCCTCTTGTTGCTTCTGTACAGAACGTGAATAAAATGACAGGGGCGGAGGGGCTTTCTTTTTGTACCAGGTTTGCATTTTTTTTGAATCGTGCAAAGAAAAGCTCTCACCCCACGGAGGCAGGGTTGGCACCTGAACTACCTCAAACGCAAGGAGCCTGTGGGGTCGTGCTTCCAAATGCACTCCTGTGAAGCTGCAAGGGAAAATATTTCCTCTCTAATCGGCATGCACCTGCTGCATCCCTGCGCCGCCGTTTCTCCGTCTGGAAAGGCAGAATTATGATCCTGTCGCACCTTTGCAACCAGCGGGTGAAAAGTGCTAATTAAGAGCGAGGAATGAGGGTTCCTATAGACGGAGTTGGTCGTGGCAGCTCGGCCAGAGCTGGATGCCAAGAGATGTGGGGTAGGTAGGCTGCAGACCATGCAGGCATACCCGACTCAATATTAACGTGATGGTCCAGGCTGCAGCACGGGCTAGCCATCCGCATGCAAACCTGGGGGGGCAGTTCAGCCGGAGTGATGTCTCCACTGGGCTGGATGGACCAGAGGCAGGCAACACCTCTGTGCGATGCAGGCACACAGTCCAGCTTTAGTCTAGCTGCGCCCTTTGGGACCCCTCCGCTTCTTGCAGCTCCGCAGGACGGGCCCTTGTCCAACAGCTCTCCGCAGGGCAATGACACTGCACCCGTTGCAACTGGACGGGGACCTAGCTTGTCCCAGTGCAAAGCTGCAGTGAATTAGGCTCCTGGCACTGAGCTCTGGAGGGGCCACGCGTGCTCCTTGTTTTTGCAAAGAAGAGGTTTGATTCCCAACCTTGCGCAAGGAGGAGCATGCAGACACCCTTCGAGCAGCAGGCAGAGGGCAAAATCCACTAAAGCTATGCTTAAATAACGCATGAGCCCACCTTGTTTCCCCACGTCCGTAACCATTTCCAGAGCTAGACAGGAAGAGACTGCTTTCTGCAGGTTCTCACCCGCACAGGCTCTGCCAGGGACAGCACGAGGAAGATGTTTCTCTGGGCAGTTATATGTTATCTGATTTACCATATCTTTGAAATGAAAAATCCAATTAATGGCTGCAACGAAGGAAAAATTTATGACATTTCTAGCCCCTGATCTCTAGAGGGAAAAGCCCTTTATCATCTGACAAAATATCTTATCAGACGTGTATAAGTTAAATGGGCCATTAAATGTGCCATAAAGTAGTTAAATGATCTTTTTTTCTAAAAAAAAAAAAAGGGGGGGGCGGTGGTTGCAGAGTAAAGGGACAGGGCTGAGGGGGTGGGGAAAAACCTTTTCACACGATCATTAAATAGAAAATGAACCGAGCACATAACAGCCATGGATGTGGGTCTCTAGTGCCAGGGGCTGGAGTCAGCAGCCCCGCATGCACGCTGCATTGACTTCTCCAGCGTGGCAAAGGGGGCTCTCTCCAATATGCAAAGGCCGCTGGGGTGCCGAGCCTGGCATCCTGCGGGCAAAGACCAGCTGCTCTTGCTCGGTCTTGTCAGGAGCTCGTCGTTCCTCTCCACGAGGGTAATTCTCGGCTCTCAATCGCCCTGAAGTTTTTCGTGCAGGTTGCACGAGCTCGGTTTCTTGGCCGAGACAAACCAAACGGTAGAGCAGCACACTGCAAGGCTGGTTTTAAGCACGCCTGCCTGCGGCTCCCTCGTTGAGTGTCTCGGGAAAACACCTGTATTATTTACTCACCTACGCGTGAGCCTGATTCTCCTTGGCGTTGCACCTCACGCCTTTGTTGCACTGCGGCAGAGTGGAGATGAAACCTTAACACAGGAAAATAATTTTCCTTAGCTTTGCAATGGTATACAAGATCACACAACGTGTAAGGCAATGGAGAGTCTGGCCAGGATCGTGTGTGTGTGTGTGTGTGTGTGTGTGTGTGTGTACACATTCATGAGTCTACATAAAAAGTAAAAAATAATTCCTCGGGTTTTGGATTTGCAGTGGGCTTACAGAAAGACATTATCAGCAGAATCCAGTTCTCACTAAAGAGTACAATTTCCAAAGGTTTAGGGTTGTTGGTTGTAGCCGTGTCAGTCTAAGGACACAGGCAGACGAGGTGCTTTGGGTAGATGGGGTATCTTTTATTAGAGCCACTAAATAGTTGGCAAAACTGTTCTTTGCAAGCTTTGCAAGCTCCTTGCTGCCAGGCGTCTGCATTTCCACAGACCTGCATGTTGGATATTGGCTTCTCTTCTACCCAGGAGAGCGCACAAACACCAAGAGACGCTCCCTGTGCCTGAAGAAGGGTGTTTGCGCCCGAAAGCTTGCAAAGAACAATTTTGCCAACGATTTAGTTGATCTAATAAAAGATATTGCAATTTCCAAAGGTGCTTTTCGCTCAGTGAGAAAGCCCATGGTCTAGACCCATGGTGGAGACCATGCCAAATGAGCCACTAATTTATAGGAGTCACTAGACCACCTGCTTTGAGTTCACGGAGCTAGGGAGGCCTTGAGCCCCTCAGCGTAACTGCAGCTGTGCAGCTCCACCATGGTTATCTAGCTAATAAATGCAGATGGAGCCCGAGCGGCTGATTTTGCTTTCAATATCTGATTGGGATTTATTATGCCTTCAGCAGAGCTAATAACTCAAAGATCTCCCTCCCCTGCACTGCTGCCAGTGAAGCAGCGAGGCAGAGGGGGAGCCCAGGCAAGATGATGGCTGGTGTGGGTCTTGTCTCGCTCTGTCTTGTGGGTGCCCCGTTGATTTGTGTGGTGTCTGGTCAGAGACCGGGAGGATCCCAGCACCAAGACAGAGCTTGCATTACCAAAGTACCAGGCAAGAAGTCCCCCAACACACATTAATGCACAATCTGTGATCTGTCCCCTTGTTCCCACCCCTGTTGTGCGTGTGTGCACACATGCACCAGCTGAAGCATGCATGCATGCACAAAGGCTGCGTGGACCTCTGCATACTCTAGTACACATGTGTTGCCTGCTTTCAGATACTCTCCTTTCTCTGCCACGTGTTTCTTGGTTTTTTGGCCTCCCTGGGCATTTGTACACGCCACATTTTTTGCCCTTTCTTGCCCTGCAATGGTGTGACTGTTTGCACGGGCAACATTTCCAGACACTTTAAAAGCCTTTGTGGTGCATTCAACTAAAACTCCGCGGATGTAGTTTAGTTTGGCTCGCCGGAAATTAAAGGGTCGCATCCATGGATTCATTGCGTGCAAACACAAAGGCAGTCAAAGGCATGTTATGAGCCTCTCTGTCCCGCCACCTGGGTGAAGGAGTACGCAAAGAGGAAGGCACGTGCTCTACTGAGCACACTCTCACATGCGCACGTTCCTTGGTTTGACAGTGAAACACAAATTAAAAAGCCAGGCCCAGTTTTGCTTTTGGGGAGATTCGAACGGCTTGCGGAATAGGTAACGAATCTGGTCCAAGCTTGGAGCCTGTAACACCGCGTGAACCCAGGTACTTCCAGGTCTTTGGCTGATGTAAACTAGCCTTCCTTACTGAGTCTTGGTGGGTGTTGCTTCCCCGCACAGAGAGCTGCACATCAGCCAGGGCTGCAAGTGGGATGGGGAGCTACTTGGCACACGGCGAGCGGAGGGCGCAGAGTTGGCGTTCCCCGAACCCATTCGGGGTGGTACGCATCAGTACAGCTTCCTCACTCCACAACGTAGCGTCCTTCGACGCCAGCAGCAGCACAAGGACAGCCAAGGATGAAACGCCGGTCGAGCATTTCTGTAAATGCCGCTGAACCACCTCTGCAGGTCTCTCCTTGAACCTGCCAGCTAGTGGAAAGAGGGGCCTGAGATGCTGAAAAGTCAATGTCCTGGCATAGGGGAGAAATTGCGCATAATCCCATTCTGTAACAGTGAACTGAGGCTCCCGAACATTTGCTTGGGGGCTTTCACAGCAAGCCTTTTATAACCTCTTGAAACCTATATTCTTTTTAGAAGAGCTTTGAAAGGGCCACACTGCCGCTTTCTTCATGTCCAAAGTGAGCTCATTTCCATTCTTCTTCGCCCATAAGATGCAGTCCAGTAAAAAAGAAAGAGAGCAATTCTTCCGGCTGATCCCGGGCACTGGACAGCCATGCAGATGTGCTCCCCAAACACTGAATTCCAGCTTCGAAAGTGCGTTTAGTCGGACACCCGCGCTCCAGGGTCCGATGCACAAGGAGTGGAGATCCTGCTTGTGAGCAGGGGCTTTGGCTTTGCACTGCTCCGCAATACATTTACTCACCCAAAAGGATGCATTCCCATGTGCTGTGCGTTCATCGGTGGGGGTGCAAAACGCTTGTAGCTCTGACTGGCACAAAGATGAAGCCCTGCATAAAGTTGGAGCCCAGGGGAGTCCGACCCACGCACTTTTACTGACTCGTGCATTGAAAACCAGAAGGGACCGCTGTCACCGTCGAGTCTGACCTCCGGCAGACGGGCGGTAGAGCTTCACCCAGTGTTTCCTGCAGTGCCAGGGCTGATCAGGCTGCCCTCCCTGCTGACATGTTATTAAAACATTGCTTTCAAATACTCTGCTTTCCCTGCCAAGTGACTTTTTTTTGCCCTCCCTGAGCTGTCACTCATCTGCTACCCGGGTGTGACTTGATTCTCAGATTCTAGCACCAATCTAATGCAGCCCTTTTTCAACCTACTGAAAAAAGAGAGACCATGAAACAGCGGCTACAGATTGAAGCCAGACAAATATAGGTGAGGAAGAAGACTCTGCTTCTTTTTAGAAGTGAGGGAAGCGGGCTCTTCCCCTTCTTTCAAAGTCTTCAGGGCCTTTCTGGAAAAGACACACATTAGTGGGCTCAATGCAGAGCAATTCTGGCCGGCGATATACAGGAGGTTGGTCTGGGTGATCTAATGGTCCCTTCTGGACTAAAAAAAAAATCTATGCAGTTGTCTGTCTCAGGGTTTTATGCAGCCAGCCGTCACTGTGGCAGCCAAGTGCCTTTGCACGTAAAATCGATAGCGGCTGCAAAGTGCACATGGCAGCAGCGTGTGGATTTAGAAGCGGTGTGAGATGCAGACGTCCGCTCGAGGGGCAGTTTGCTCGCAGATTAATGGCAGCACTTGCTTTGCCGTCGTCCCCTTCAATTGATTTGACTTCCATCGTTACTGGGACACGCGGGTTTGGAGCGGGAGTCCGACTCCCTCCTCACCTGCTGCGCAACGCGGCGTGCGACACAGAGGCTGCTCGGTGGGTAATGCAGCTGAAACCCTCCCACGCAGATCCTCTTAGATGCACCGAAAACACGGTTTGCAGCCGATCGAAAGCTGTTGGCTGTCGTCCCCTTTTTTGCCATTTAGCACCTAAAATGTCCTCTCCCACGGCTCTCCTTTATCTGCACGGATCACACGGCAGGTCTGATGCGACCAAGCACACGCGAGGTTTGCCGCTGATGCTGGACGGGGCCGTGAAAAACGCTCTGTTTCTGTTGAAAGTGCAAAGGTCCTTCCAAAAAGACAGCACAAAACATTATTGCTCTTGTTGCAGTACTGCCCAGAAGCCTGTCTTGCCCCAGGACCGGAAAATGGGTATAAACAGAGGACAGGAAGGTGGTCCGTGCCCCCACAAGCAGCCCAAGTCTAAGAGGGCAGTCGCTCTGAGCAGCTAGCGCGATGCCCTGAATAGCTCGGGACATGGCTCGTTTTCTCCCTTCAATCCCCCGCGGAGCCCGTCTTTGACAAGCCTACGGCCCAGGCATTTTCCTCTTAGTCTCCTGTCTAGCCAGTAACATCAGCAAAGTCTGTCTGAGAGCTGCACGCTGCCGATGAAACAAAGCCGTCAAGGCACATAATGATGCTAGCTGTGGACGTTAGCCTGAATAACTGAAGAAGGTGGAGGCAATTGTGGAGTGACACGAGTCCGGCTCGTCTGAGCTAATGTCAGATGAAATCACACCTTGTCCACTGCTCTGGGTAGCCGGGGCAGGGATGTGCCTTGCTGTGCACTTCCGTGGGGCTGGGGAGAAAGGAGCGGCTCTCGGTCCAGTTTTAAATCTTTTAAGTAATGGTCTTAGTCTTATGAGCAAGGCTTTCAACCCCTGCTCCAGGGATGCTTACGGCTCCCAAATCGAAGGTCTCTTGCTCCTGCCCCAGCAGTGGGGGAAGACCAGGTCCCTCGAATGCTGAGAGTAGTTTAACAAGCCTCTGCAAATAAATCAGATTTCGGAAGTGGTTTCACCGGTTGCATTTAACCCGGTGTCACTTCAACCACAAGCGAGCGAAGGCCCATCTCAATTCATTACTCTGAGGACAAGGACCGGACGACTTCCGAGAGCGCGGGCTGCTGGAGCCTCTGCGCGCGCCGCGGACGCGTTTCCACCCCAAAAAACTGTTAGCAACTCCCTGTTCCCTCCCTTGAAAACATAAAGACTCGGAGTGAGCCTTGTAGCCTTATCGAGAAGCTTGTGAGCCTTGTAGCTATATCGAGAATAATTCATTTTACTTTAAGAATTCATTGCGTTACCGAAGCTTGACGAGCCCCTGGGTTTACACGCGAGTCGTTGCAAGTACGTCTCTCAACAGCTGCTGAAGTCTGCGCGACCAAAACGTGAACTTGCTTTCTGGGAGCTGTGATTCCTGTGGGGCTCAGATAGCATGGGGAGGGGTGCAGGATGGACCCACGGATAGAAAGAGGTATGTTGTTGCATACATATCCGTGGAGAGGATAAAAGACGGATGGGTAACTGGGTAGAGATGGTAGCTGGAGGGAGGGAGGGAGGGAGGGAGGGATGGAGTGGTGCAGGATGGACCCACGCATAGGAAGAGATATATTGTTGTGTGTATATATGCGGAGAGGAATAGAGATGGATGGGTAGAGACGGTAGCTGGAGGGGTGGAAGGAGGGGTGCGTCTGCATTTACACCCGTGGAGCTGACAGACATGGTTAGTGTCCTATCTGAGTTGCTGTTGTGTAACACCTTGATAGATGCTCCGGTCTTGGCAGGATTGCAGTAAGTCAGAACTGCCAGCCTTGCTCCAGATTTACACGGGTTGGTGCAACTGAGAATCTGGCCCTTTATCCATTCCCACCTGCCCCTCGAGGACCCTACCCTGGGCTGGGCACCGAGGCTGACTAGCCAGCCTGCCCTTGCATGCACAAAACCTGCGCGCGCGGGAGGTGGGGATGGCACTGGCCCCAGGGTCAGCATTTATGGGTTGCACTCCCAGACCGGTCCCACGTTGTTCTCGTTTCCTCCGTGGCGTATGGCTAGTACGGATGGCGACCTTCTGTAAGGTGCCTTGAGCTACTCATGACTTATGACATTGCAGCACAGCGGCTGATAGCAGGACGAATCTTGCAGAACCAGCCTCAGTTCAGAAAGCCAACGGGTGAGATCGGTGGCAGGAGCCGCGTGTTACATCTCTAGACTGCTAATCCCGTGGACCGTGGGCTTCCTAGGAGCAGAAAGACAGGTGCAGCTGCTGGAGCGACAGTTGTGCGACAGCCTTTGTTTTGCAGTGCTGTGACTTCGTTTTCGGCGTAGCGATCCTGCGGCACGTGCAGAAATACTAACCTGCCTATAAGCAAACATTGATTTCAGTCAAAAAGGCCGCGGGCCAGAGACTGCCGCATGTCCGCACGCTGTTCAGAGCTGTGAAGCTCAGCACCCAGTAACGTACCTCCGAGCGCTTTCCGTGTCCCACTCGCCCGCTGCTCTTCGCAGGTGTCTCGCACGGCATCACCCAGGCATGGGCGAACCAGGCGACCGCGCGAGGCCCAGACAGAAAGGGGGCTGAGAATGGTTGGTTTTTTTCTGTTGTCCCGTTATTTTTATCATTATATCTGGTGAAGGGGGGTCCGATACTAAACGTTCGCCCGGGGCTGCCAGGGGTCTAGGTATGGCGCTGCACACGGGGTTTTTTTTTTCAACACCGTTAACGTGGCACTTACTTCATGTTTCCAAGGCCAGCAGGCTGGGCTGCTGTGAATGTGGGCTCTGCCAGGCCTCGTGGTACAGAGCTGGGATGGGCAAACCAGGTTCAAACACCTCTACCACCGACTCTGCCTGCCTTTAGACGAGTCACTTCTCTTTCCATTTCTGTTCCTTATCAGTAAAAGAGGTTTTCAGGGTATTTGTAATTTCATTTCAAGGGTCAAATCCGTTGCGCGCAGTACTGAGCAAAGACTGATAGACGAGTCCCAGATTTCAACTGAGCAGAGGTCAATCGTTCAGGTCTGCGTGGCTGTACCACCGGGCGAGCATCCTCCCGCCCAGACCCATCGGTCTGGGGCTTTGGACACTCCCCAAACCCATGTGGGGCATCCTACATGCGGGCCCCAAGGCCAGAGGCTTAATCAGTAAAAGAGATGATGTTAGTTGTTCCTTTGTGTGTTCAGACGGTAATCTCTGAGACGCATGCAAAGAAAGTCACAACTCTGCTCTGCTTCCACCCCCGTACAGCCTTCCCTGTTCTGACGGATGTTAAAAAAGCCACATCCGGGAGATGAAAGCTCTTCCCACTGCAACAGGTGGTTTTATTTCACCCGGGGTTCGTGGATTGGTTGTGCTAGCTTGGATTTGGGTGAGTCCTGGTGGCTGCACGTTGAGCCCCGGGCGCTGTAGGCCGTTAGTTTTTATGTCCTGTGGAGATGTCCACCCTGTCCAGGCCCCAGCCAGCGCCAACCCAGCAATTAGTCCTGCTGCTTAACACTGGTGTAAGGGGGGCAGTACTTCCCACTCACCTGACTCTGTTGAAAACCACTGCACAGCGGGCACGTCTACACGTGCGCATTTACTGTGCGGTAAGCAAAACTACTGTGCAGTGCGGGTGCACATGTCTACACATGCACGCCCATACTGCACAGTAAATATGGTGACTTATGCTGACTTGAGTGTAAATTTGATACCCGCATCATGCAGGTGTCAAATTTACGCCTGATTATTACTTGGGGCACTTCCCCAAGTCCGGGGCTTACTAGGAAAGTCTCCCTTAGTCCACAGACCTAAGGGGCCTCCTCGGCATAATTTAGCCCCACCCCTCAATAAGTCTCCCACACCGGTCACAAGGAGAACTTTATTGATGACAGGGGTAGGGCGGAAACAGGGTAAAAGGTAGAGCAGTATCATAGAAATATCACAGGAATATCAAAGGAATCCCATAGAGCAAACCAGGGTGGCTGAGGTATCCGTTTAAACACGCATCTGAGTTACTGAAGCTAAATATCTGATTGGATCTCGAGTAGCTTACTCACTCGCATCATCCAGAGGTGGTTG